>NW_015387663.1:416885-520369 GCF_001527695.2 Protobothrops mucrosquamatus
CACAGCTATGGGAGGAGGGCTTGGACACTCACTGATTCCATCCTTGGAACCAGTGATGGCCCAAACACCATAACCTAGATCAGGGGTCTTCAAACTTGGCCCTTTTATGACTTGTGGACTTCAACTCCCAGAATTCCTCAGCCAGACACGCTGGTTGAGGAATTCTGGGATTTGAAGTCCCTAAGTCATAAAAGGGCCATGTTTGAAGACCCCTGATCTAGATATATACTGAGCATCTCATTAAAGGTTGATTACCCTTCTAGTTCTTAGGGGAACGTGGTTTCAAGCACTAGAATTAGCCAACTTGCCCAATGGAGGTTGACTGGTAGTTGTGAAAAATTAAACATATGTTACAGCTTACATACAGCCTTACCTAAAAGCTTTAGCTCTGTTTAAAGTGCTTAGAAAACTCTAAGCCTTTATATTGTGACAAGCTGTTTAACTGATCTATGGATTTAAGGTTGACTTAAGCAGCTTAAACAGCTTCAGGGCTTGGATATGATTTAATATGCTAAAATATGATCTTCTCCCCCCCCAACCCCCCCAAAAAAACTTCCCCAAATTTTAGGAGGAGAAAAAAAACCTCAAAGCAAGGGAATCTTAAGAACAACCAAACTTGACATAATCAAACCCACGCATTCATTAAACAAACATGGATAGTTTATTGAGAATCCACAATTGGTTTGGTTCACACAAACCAAGCCCACAACAAAAACTAAGTTTTACAGAGCAAAATAGCTGTGTATGTATTTCACAAACCCAAGTGTATAAACCCAGTTTACGTTCAACATGCACACTACAATAACTCGTAGTCTGCTTGATTTTCACTTTAAGTGTATTTCTAAATGGCTGTTTATGACTCAGTACAATATGTGAATATGAGGAGTGGGAAGGAGAATTCTACACAGATCCTGGATTCTAAAAAAGAGAACAATATTATAGCACTGCGGTTGAGGTCTTTACCTGATCTACACTAATGTCTGCAAAAAGGAAATGTGTTCTAAAAGTATGCCCAATGTCTGAAATAGCAAAGCAATATTTGTGTGGCTTTGAGACTTTCTAATTGCGGAACTTGTTAAAACTGGAGGAACCAAGGAAATCTTCCCTTCATATTTTAGCCCAATGTTCTAGACCTCGGGTCTTCAAACTTGGCTCTTTTATGACTTGTGGACTTCAACTCCCAGAATTCCTCAGCCAGCATGCCTGGCTGAGGAATTCTGGGAGTTGAAGTCCACAAGTCATAAAAGGGTCATGTTTGAAGACCCCTGATCTAAAACATAGCCTTCAAAGGTTACATGAAGAAAATCTTTATCAGCAATATTTTTTTAGAACTAACTGGTTGACAAGACTTCCCATCATGACAAGAATTTATAATATAGCTCTCCCCAGTCTCACTGCACTTTTCCAGAATCAATTTCCAGTATTTTCTGGCTTACTTAGCCATTGCTAAGAATGCGATAAGTTAAAACCTATCTGGTGGGAAAGAGTCCAAAATGGTGGAGCTGTCTAGAGTGTTCTCTTTTTTTTTTTTTTTGAGTACACTGGAGACCTGCTTCAAAAAATTTTGCAAACCAACTAAGAAACTTTTTTGTTCTACAAATGAAAGCAATCACATAAAAAACACATATACACACATATATTAAACAGATACACACAAACATATCTATCTATCTCTCTACTATCTATCATCCATCTCTTCAATATCTTCATGAAAGCTAGCATCATTTTATGAAAACTATGGACCAGACTGTTGAGAAGAGTTCCTTAATAGAGCTACAAGCTACAGTACATCGATCAAAATTAGAATTTTGCAAGGAAAATGCTTCTGTTCACCACATAACTACCTGGGTACTTTACAGCTAAGGATTTAGTAATCTGTAATTCAGCCAAAAATGATTACTCAACTTTTGGTGATTAGGCACCATCACCAGCATTGGTGCCAGCAGCTTCTTGCTGGAAATAAGGCCAGAGGTTGGGGGTTTTTGGGGGTTTTTTTTTGTACCATGCAATTCCATAACATGTATTACTTCTGCTGTTCTGAGCCCCCAGCTTTCGCCTAACCTAGTGATCCCAGATGCCTGACACCAACCTCAGACTGGAAATAATGGCTCTTTTTATTTCTATGACTTGAGGGCTGAGGATGAAGTAGGATCTGGACCTTTCCACTCCAACATCTTAATCACTACACCGCACAAGCTCTCAATTGCAGTCGTTACGTATTTTCCGTAAATGATTCATCGTTTCCGAGACCATCAGTGACTAGAGTGGTTTTGTTGTATTGTTTTAGATGGTTTTAATAGGACCAATACACAACGTCAATGTTCGTTTTTTAGGGACTTCAACGGTTCTCATGACCATAACATTACGTACCGACCGAGTCCTTAAGACCCTCAACTTCAGGTGCTCAGTAAAAAGAGCCAAGGTTGCCTACCCCTGCACTAGGCTAAATTGCTAATAAATGTACTAGGTAAAATTGCATATGCAATACATATACATTTTGACCTAATAATTTGCAAGTGGCTGACCAAACAGAAGAAGAAACATTTCCAACTGAGAAATGAGTGAATGGAAATGAAAGTGACAATATTTGTTCATCCCGATCTTTTAGGGAGATGAAAGGTCTAATAAATTCAAGCTAAAGCAGAAGAATTAAGCTCTGTCACATATTTTCTAGCATATCTGGGAAATTTTGAAGACTGTCTCATTTGGTGAGCATAGGAAACATTCTTGATATTTATTCAGTCAGTCAGTCAATTTCTATCTCAATCCAAATGACTTTGGGCAGTGATGAGTATCACAACAATTAAAATCATAAACACACAAAAACAGTTACGCACAGAGCTACTTTTACACTTCATATTAAGTTACAAAGTGGTTGGTTTTCTTTCAGTTTAGCAGGTTGTGTGAACCCAGCTACTGTTGTTTAACTTAGTATGAGATATGAAACTAGTCAAGTGTTACTTGTTAAATAAGCTACAAATAAGTAAACCATGTCATAGTGTAATATATATGAATCATGTTATATTCCTCCTTCCCCATTAACACACTGATCCAAAGACAGCTTAGAAAGTTCTTCTATTTCCTAAAAGTAGTTTTTGAGGGATAGGAAGCATCACCAACTTTTTTCTATCAGGAGTTCAATGCTATATAATTAGATAATCCATAAAATTGGGAGCAGATAAAACTTATATATTCTTTCCAAAATTAATATAAACACTGACGCACATATACTGTGGATAGCAACTGGCTTTGTAGGCCAGAGTTTCTCAACCTCTACAACTTTAAGAAGTGTTGATTCCAACTCCCAGAATTCTCTAGCATGCTCGCCCACACATCATAAAAGTTGAAGAGGTCGAGAAACATTGCTCTAGATCTTAAGCAACCAAGAAAAAGATCCAAGCTTAGAAATCAGCATATTTTCCTCTCGTCATTCCTCCATTACATAACATGGCAGTAAAGAATCAAGATGTACTAAGTCAAAAAAATAAAATAAAATCACAGTTACTACTTTCTTCCAAATCTGTCATGACATGTTTGCTTTTGTTACCAAGCTATATTCTAAGCAAATGAAAAGACTGGGAATTCTGCTCTTTTTTCAATGTTCCTTAGACAAGTGGGTTTCCTGGGACACACTTGAATTAAAGCAACATTCCTCACATTTTTTCTATTTGTCTTAATTGCTAAAGTGGTCACTTCCTCTCCTCCACCTGTACCTTGGAAGGCTGACATTATCAATTGAGCCTTAGTAATTTAAAAATGGGAAACAAAAATAAATGCACGTCTGGCATCAAGGAATGCAATCAAGAACTGAAAGTCAACTAAGGTTCCATTTCTCCATATATTTGTTTCTTTGAAGGATATGCATCAATTTTCCAGAAATGTAGACTTCTCCAGTAGATTCATCATGTCATCTTAAACTCAAATGAGCAGAACATACAACATAGAATAACAGGGTTGGAAAGGACTTTGAAGGTCTTCAGGTCCAAGCCTTGCTCAAGCAGGCAACCCATTCTGGACAAATGGTTGTCCAATATCTTCTTGAAAACCTCCAGTGATGGAGCACCTACAATTTCTAAAGACAAGCTGTTCCACTGATTGATTATTCTCACCATCAGAAAATTTCTCCTTTGTTCTAGGTTGGATCTACAATACCCTTCTCTTTTCAGTTTTGGGTGAAGACAGAAGTGGACAACCATCCAACCTGCAGGCCAGATCTGACCTACTCAGCCATGATTTTGTGACTTTCTCCTCTCCTTCAGGAACCTGTGAAGATCATTTATTATTATTTATTAGATTTTTATCTCCCCTTTATTACTTTATTAGTAACTCAAGGTGGCAAACACGCATAATGCGTCTTCCTCCTCATATTTTCCCCACAACAGCAGCCCTGAGAGAGGGATTGGCCAAAAGTCACTCAGCCCATTTTCATGCCTAAGAAGGGACTAGAACTCACAGCTTCCTGCTTTCTAGATCAGCACCATAACCACTACACCAAACCGGCATCATTCTACTAAAGATACCAACTCTTCAACTTATGATAGAGCAACTGGCCTAGTCATGAAGAATATTTATGAAGTCACTAGAAGTCGAAAATGACTAGATGGCATATAACTAAATGAATTGGCCTGAGAATTTTTTTTTAAAGGAAATAAAAGGAAATATGAATATTTTTGCTTGAAAACAAAATTCCAACCCTGTAAAACCCTGATAATGTAGGATAGCAGCCACAGCACAGAAGCTTGATGGCAAAGCCAAGTCTCCTTTGCACACACGCATATGTCAATACAAACTTTGCATACGTGCAGATGGCAATAAAAATATATGCCAATGCAAACTAACTGCTTTCTTCCACATTCTAGTGCAGCCCAAAACTCTGTGACAAGATCTGCTTTGTACTGCCTCTTCTAACCAGATGTGTTCAAAATGTATCCATTTACCATGTCCATCTTTTTTTTCAACAGTACAGTATTAAAAAAACAGTATTAACAGTATTAAGAAACTATGGTGGCTTCAGCAGCACTTCTTTAAACAAAGGGATGATCCACTGGAAGAATCTGAACTGGAAGAAATAGCCTTGAAGAGAGACTACGGGTAGTCCTCAACTTACATCCATTCATTCAGCAACCATTTGAAGTTACGACGGCAATAAAAAAAGTCACCTACAACTAATCCCCACTCTTGCAACCCTCACAGCATTCCACGGTCACATGATCAAAATTTGGGTGCTTGGCAAACAGCATGTGCTTTTGAGTGATCTTCCCAGCCCACTTCCAACAAAGTCAACGACAGGAGCCAAATTCACTTAATGACACCAAGGGCAAAAAAATGTCGTACAAAAGGATGTGGCTGACTTAACAAACTCCTTGCTTAGCAATGGAAAATCTGGCCCCAATTGTAGTTGTTAAGTCGAGGACTTTCTAACTCAAAGGCGGATCCAAAATATTTGGGTAAGCTAGTGGAAAAAGGAGAACTTCTCCAGACCTAAGCAAGTTGACATTGCACATCTCTCCTGGCAAGGAACCGAGATGCTTGGGAAGGGAGGCTTCCTCCTGAGGTTCATCGTCTTTTGTGACACAACAGGCCAGCAAATCTTTCTGACCCAACCAAGTCATTGCCAAAAAGTTTATTGCTATCGAACTTCAAGAAACACAAAAATGCAGCCTGCAATATTGTGCAACCATGTTCAAGTTCACATTTTCTTAATGCTTCAGGGAACAGGATGGAGGTCCAAAGAGCATCAAGCAAAATCACTGTAATTCTATGAAATATAAAAACAACACAAAGAAATCCCAGCCAGGGCCCAATCCACCTCCAACTGAAGTCAAGACTCCCGTTGTTTGGCAACACTTGGCGAACAAAGAGCATCATTAACGTTCCTTTTCCTTGTTTCACCTACTGTGCTAAGCCACAGAATGGTTTGTTCCAACCTGGCCTAGCATGACCCAGCCATTTAGTTTAAATCATGAGTTATAGCTTATGCACAAGTCAACTATGGTTTGTCAAAGTATGTACTGCTTATTCATCTGTGTTTAATTTGTTGTGTGAACCCACCCAATAAAGCACATGGATCCTCATGCGTGGCTACTTAGCAATTACCCTTAATAGGAACCTTCTGATTGTTACATTATGATATGGCACTCCAATCCCTTGGAGCTAATTCTGCCTATGGCTGCCATCTGTGATTCTTTGCCAAGGTCCAGCTGATCTTTAACAGTTGCGTGACACACTGAAATACCAGCAAATGTAAGCAACTACACTGCCATATTAGCTCTGCCATGCAAAGCGTCATGCATGGAACAAGACGGCTTTATTTATGAGATGCATCTGCCATGCAAAATGCAAGTTTCTGTGCATGAAACACAGCTGATTAACAATGAAATGCATTACATCATACTGCCTCTTGAGTTGAGAAAGAGGGAATGGTCCCAAACTTTCCCAGGGAGCTTCTGTAACTGAAGGGGAACCAGAATCTGGGTCTTTCTGCTCCTTGTCTAGCCCTTTCCCCAGTAGATCACAAAGATTCTTGGTCCAGAGAGAGAGGGATGAGTCCAATGACTCCGGAGAGCTTCAGTGGCTGAAGGAAGATCAGGAACTGGGTTCCCCAGTTCTAGTCCAGCACCTGCCTTGCAACAGAATGCTGGATTTGGGGCTGAAACAGAAGAACTGGCCACATTACAGGGGGTCCTCATTTTCCAACCCTTTGTGTAGTGACTGTTCAGAGTTACAATGGCACTGAAAGAAGCAACTTATCATTTATGACTTATGACTGTTGCGGTATCCCCAAGGTCATGTGATCAAAATTCGGACGCTTGACAACTGACTCATATTTTTGATGGTTGCAATGTCCCAGCATCATGTGATCACCTTTTGTGACCTTCTGACAAGCAAAGTCAATGGGGAAGCCAGGTTCACTTAATTGCAGTGACTCACTTAACGATGGTGGCAAGAAAGGTTGCAAAATGGGACAAAAATCACTTAGCAAGCTTAGCAACAGAAATTTTGGGCTCAGGTCTTGGTCATAAGTCAAGGACTACCTGTAACCCATGAGCTTCCCTTTGATCTTGGTTCTCTCTCCCTGGCCCTAAAGGGCTTCACCAGCCATATGAATCATAAATCATATTTCAACATTTCAGAATTATAGTTATCTTTACAAGGAACTGATTATCTTTCGTGGCTAAGGTGGGACCACAATTCACAGCCTCCTGGTTCAAGAGTAGGCAACCTTGGCTCTTTTATGATTCGTGGACTTCAACTCCCAGAATTCCCGAGCCAGCATGGCTCAGCATGGAAACCTCTCCCTTTCCCCTCAGCACGGCTGGCTCAGGAATTCTGGGAGTTGAAGTACACGAGTCATAAAAGAGCCAAGGTTGCCTACCCCTGTCCTGGTTTCTAGACTAGAGCAGAGGTCACCAACCTTTTGGGCACCAGAGACCGGTTCCGTGGGGAGAGGTTTTCCCACGGACCAGACAGTGCGTAGTTTTGTGTGCTGCCTGCATCCCGTGGATGGGGCTTTGCTTGTTTGTGTGGACCAATTGCTGGCATGCCGTGGCCCAGTGCCAGTCCACGGCCCAGGGGTTGGGGACCCCTGGACTAGAGCCTCAGCCACTAGAACAAACTGGCTGTAGAAGTAAACTTAAATCATTTAGGTGTGATGAAAATTACATATTGTTTGGAAACAAAAACACTTGTGAAACCTAAGAATGTCTTCAATATGTTATTTGTCAGAAAACACTGTCCACTGAGAGCATGAAGCCAAAATTCTTATCATTGTTTTATTGGCTATATAGATTAAAATATAATTTTTAAAAGAAGAGGGGGAGTTAGTAGTTGCCTAACTCTTAAAGACGATCTTTTTTTTTTTCCTTATGGGCTTGACACACATTCATTTCCTGTTTGGGGGGAGGGGAGCAGCAATTACAAAGTTTGAGAGACTCTGCCATAAAGGGAATTTTTAAATTAAAATATTCCCCTAAAGAAGGAGGTTGTTTAAATGCCAGCCTTGGAATTCACTGAATATGGCTGCCCTTAAAATCATTCACTAAGCAGCACTAGAGCATCAGCAATGACACCCTGACTGGCTGTGAAAATTTCACACTGCTGAACATCCCTCTCTTCCCAGTGTTAACAAGCAATTTCTTATCTCTAAGGCATCAATACAGCAATTACAAACACTGCTAACCACTGCTGGATATCTTGGTCACTGAAACATTCCAGCCAGAGATGAGCTGTAATCCAACTGAATGTCACACACTCAAGTAAACAGCATAAAATCTATCATCAATAATTTGTGTTACTACAAAGGGCCAGCATGTTCCTGGTAATATCCGACACCTTGGCAAGGAGAAAAATTATATTGTATGAACAGTTGTCCATTTCAAAAAACATGTTAACACAGACGTTTCTTACTAAGTATTCCAATGGATGACAGCGATATTAAACATTAGGATATTGTGAAAAGCCCAACAGCTAAATACAGCTTGCAAAACTAATGCAGTAATGAGAACTCACACCAACCCTTTTATTTTTCCACTCCCTAAGCTAGTTGTAAGAGCTGGTAGTCTTAAATTAATCCAAAACTGATCAACTAAACTGGGCTTAATTTGAACCACAATTTGCTCCATCAAGCTAAAGGTTGTTTCAGGAAACAGATTTAGCAATAGATAAGAGTCCATGCAGGTGAACAGTGGAACTAGACCTCGAAATAAAACTAAAACCTTTCAAATAACTGGCAGCCATCTGAAGGCAGAGGAAACTGCAGAAAACCTATGTTCCCTAGGGCTGGTTCTCCAAAGCTCAGTTTAGCAATACTTGAAAATCCGTTCCCTTTCTCTCCTTCAACTTGTACACTGCTACCCAGTGTAGTTCTTGTGCTAAGAATTTTACTAGTGCTCCTTATTACCAGAAGCATGGAAAAAATGCTGGAACAGGACCAACTGAATCACATGACTTTCTTTTTTAAAGATCCAGGTTAGAAAGACACAAATGCCTATGTTTGGAAACTAAAGAAATGCAAGGACTCATATAGAGAGTTTCAATTTGCTAGGAAGCTTCCCAATGTGAAACCTTGGGGGAGGGGGGTGACCCACAGAATTTCCTATTAATGAGTGTCTCATTAATTCACTAAATAACAATTCAACCCTAAGGTTACATCTGCCTTGCTATTGTTATGCAATCAAGAAGCCAATTATCACCCAGAAATTACCCTCTCCAGATTGTATACTAGGGCACCCTTAAGACTTTTTTTTCCTTCTTTTGCCTCACACAGAGAAAAACCCTCTGCAGTCAGTCTGCTACAATCGCAGCAGCGCTGCAGCCTTCTTGGACCCCAGCAGAAAAATCTCAGCATGAATGGCTAAAGATAGACAAGGCAGGTATTACAAGCAATGAAGTTGCTAAGCAAAGATTCCCAGGCAGTAGCTGGAGGTCCTTTGCCTGCAAAGTAAGATGCTGGAATTTGCCTCCCCTGGCCTCCTCCCCCACCCCCAGAGTGAATACTGTACTGTTCTCCAAAACTTAAATGCCATTTAAATGTCAGTCATTTGTCATATGTGGAAAAGCTGCAACTGATAAAAAATTCAAGTAAGCCCGCTGAAGCACAGAATACATGCTTTGCTGGGCATCTGATGTGCAGAGCCATCTATCAGGAGCTGATGCCATGCTTTCAAGCTAACCATATTCTGCGGCAACCCAGAGCCTTTAAAGGGGGGGGGGACTGCAAAACTAGACAGAAATGCCATAGCTCCATTCAGCTCCCTGCATCCAGTGCAACGGAGAGGAAACCAACCTTAGCTCCCTCCAAGAAGCAGATCAGAGGTTTTGCTGGCCCTCCTCTCCACCCGGACACCCCCACCCCTCGAGATACAAAGGCCTGATTGATTGACTGGGGGGGAGGAAATAGATTAAATTCTAGATGCACCCACCCTGTGAGGATGCTAAACCCATGTGTGTGTCTTTCTGGTGACTTCATCAGAAACAACATCCCAGAGGTGAGCGGACTCCAGGCAAATGTTATTTTTACCTGCTTTTTCCCCCCCACCCCCCACTCCATCAGGCACACAACTCCCAAGGTATCTGGAACCCAGGCTAAGTTTAGCAAGAAAGATACAGATGCAAGAGGTGTGGTGTGCAAGGGCCTTGTCCCCTTCCACCCCAACACAGGCCTTCCAGAAGCAACTCAAACTGCAGGAGGCAACGAAAGGGTTAACCTCCACCAATTGACACCGCAAAGGTTACTTCAGGCCCTGAGCAAGGCTGGATCCTATCAGCTGTGCAGCACAGCCCACCCAAGGGAATAGCTTCTCTCTCTACAGGCACCCCGAGAACAGCCCTCACGCAGGGCACCCCCAGAGGCAGAACGCGTTCCCAAGTGACCCCCCAAGACACTTCTCCACTACCAAAATGGAAATCTGTCCCCTCCGAGATTCTTCCCCTGCAGAAAACAGCCATCGCGATGGTGCAAACACACACACACACACACACACGGGCACAGCCCCAGCATGAGAACAGGCAGAATAAACAGGAAAACACCTCTCGGCTTCGTTGCCCTTACCTTTCGGTCTAGCTGCAAAACACAGCCTTCGCTGGCATTCTTTCCCCCTTGCTTTCCTTTTTGCGGGGATGGGGTGGGGGTGGGAGGAATTTGCTGCCTGGTTTCCTCCTCCTCCTCCTCGAGGAGGTAGGTTCCACTGATCAGGCGTTGGTATCTCTTCACTAACACCTGTTTTGGGCAGGCGGGGGAGGGGGCGATCAAGAATTATTCTCAGCTCGCTATTAGACGAATGGACGGGTCATTCCGGGTGGCTCTTAGAGCCGATTCCAAACAAAATCAATGCTGGGTGGGTGGGTGGCTGGGGGGGGAAATTCTGGGACATAAGCACAACGGCCCAGCCTGCTTCATAATGGGAGATCTCGCAGTTTGTGAGCATGCTCCAGTCGGAAGCAAGCCTCGGCTGTTATGCTTCGGAATAAAAACAATCCACGCCGTGGAAGCGAAGAAAGGCAGGCAGGCAGCCGAAAAGCCTCTTCCTGACGCTGCTGGACAGCAGGGAATCAATCCCGCCCGGAACAGCCGCAGCATAATCGGATCAGCCGGTTGCTGTTGTTATTGTTAATGATTTATTTATTTATTTATTTATTTATTTATTTATTTATTTATTTATTTATTTAAAAAGAAAAATAACTGATAATTGCAATTGTCTTGCTTTTATTTGCTCTGTTATTCTAGAGACGAGGACAGGAATAACAAATAACAGCAGCAAGCCTTTCCACTCTTGCTCTCCCCCCCTCCCCCGCCACCTTTCTGTGCTATTTCGGCCTTTGAAACGTGGTTGGGAGCCTTTTAAAGCTACAGTACATGGATTGGCAGAGGGAGGGGGGGGGTCTGCTTTAAGGAGAGGGAGAGCCGGCTCGGAAGAGCCAAGCCAGCGGACGCCGCGAAGGGCGTCATGGGTGGTGAGGGGAGGAGCCACCGCTCAGCCCGCCCCCTTGGGAAGTCAGCAATCCGGCCGATGCCAAAGCGAGTTTTCTTCCCCGCTGGGCGCTTCCCGGATCGCGGGCACTGGCTTTTGCATCCGCCGTCCCTTCTCTGACCGCTCCAGCACCTTTTCGTTGCCACGCAGGCTGCAAATTGGATCCAGCACAGGTCTGGACGGCTTTCCCGCAAACACGCTTCACTCCCGCGGGGAGGAGGGGGCATTAACACGTTTTCTGGCTTTGCACCAGATAGAGAAGCACAAACGCAACAGCCGGGGGGGGGAGGGTTTTCACACATAACACTTTTAAGCCATAAAAAAAAGCACCCAAGGGGGGAAAAGAACGGAGTTTGTCACGGAGTCTGAACGAAGCCGTAAGCTTTGAAGACGATCTGGGCAAGCGTGTCGTGTGAACGCAACTACTGAGCTCTCAGGGGGACTGCTTTCCCGAAAGAGCGGGGCACGGAATCACAGGCTGGAAGCAGGCAGACCACGTAACCTGTTAACTCGGGATAATTCACACGGGGTGGAGGGCAGGGGCCACATATACGGGATCCTGTGGTGCTTCAAAGGGTTAACAGGAGTGCGCGCTACTCGCATGCGCCCCAACTCCGTTTAAAAAAAATGTTGTGAACTGTATGCACCAAAATTTAACACATAACCAGGCAGAGCTCTTTATTTACCCCTGGCCCATTGCATTTAATGAAGCACACTTCCACGTAGACATACTATAAAGATAACCCGTTTCTACAGATCTTCAAGATGCTAAGATACTAAGGATCCTTAGCAAGGAGTAACTCACGGCGGACGGTGCAACTTCCCACTTCTAAGCAGACGAAGTTCAGACCAGCCGCGACCATATCACTACCTGCCTACTCTCCGTAAAGCGCATTACACTTTGCTTCCGAGTAAACTACCCATATTTGATAGTCATGGTACCGTAAGCCTCTATTTCCAGAAAGGAAGTTTTGCCGCGTTTATTTGCAAAAGAGCCCACCAGCGATTACAGCTGTTCTCTCGACACGTCCATTTTTTTTTTCTGTCCGACAGCGCACGTCTTCTCCAAAATAAACCAAAATTCAGAAAGAAGACAGAAATACAACGTTCAGGGGTGTCACCGGCAGCTAACAGGACGCCTGAGGGACTAGCGCCTTAAGAACAGCTTAGCCCGAAGTTGGCTCCCCGACCTAGTGGTCGGACTCGTCCGCAGCACTCGCCAGGAACCCGTCTCCCACGACACGCGCGGAAAGAAGCGGTTCATGAGCCACTCGCGGGGACGCGACCCTCCGTGCAATCTTCTCTTCCCCAGAATGGCCCCAGGCCCCTTGGCCGGTTTGGGGAAGGGGCTTCTTTCTTTTACAATCCAGTCCCCGCTACTCACCGAGTCCAAAAGGGAGGCTCGGAGAAGCGACTCGCAGCGCCGCCGAAGCTACGAGCCCACCGCGATCCACGAAGCACCGACTCAGCGCTCCAGAATAAGACCCGGGAGGGACAAGCCCACCAGGCGCTCGGGCGCCGAGGAAACCTGAGCGAAGTTGCCGGAGGAAACCCGCTGCTGTTGCTGTTGCTGCCGCCGCCGCCGCCTCCTCTCCGGGGCGGGTGTCTCAGGAGGGCAGCCGCGTCGTCCTCCCCGCCGGGAGCCGCCGAGCCATTGGCGAAGAGGAGACATCCTACATCGAGAGGCCGCTTCGCCTACCGCCCCTTCCCGGTGCCTAAACGCAGCCCCCGGAGCTTAGCGGGAGGAGAGGGGGCTCCTGAGCACGTGCAGAGCGCTCCTTCAGCCCCGGCGCCAGTGAGCTATATCACCCTAAAGACGGCTTGGCATGGTCCAGCGCGGACCGGACTCCGAATCCGTTTCCCGTTGGGGACTTGGTCTTAGGAGGAGAGCCCGAGACAAGCGGCCTTCGAGCGTGTGCAGAGCGCCCGGGCCGCCACCCTTGCAGGGACAAACAAACCCACACCGCTGCAGAGCGAAAGCCCCGCCCCTTTCGGTCGCTAAAGCCAGCCCAGCTGCTCAGGGCTGCGCCGCGCTCTCTTGGCTGGGGCTGCCAAGCCGGGGCGATCGAGCGGCTCGGCTCAGTCCTGCCCCTCCCGCCTCCAGCGCGCGCGGGGAGGGGAGGGGGGGGCTGGATTATCCTATTTCGCGTCTCGTTGCTCCGGCGAGCCGGCTGCGAAGCACCAATTGGCTGGCCGCTTGCAAACCGGAAATGTCACCAGCCTGGGCTCTGCTGCTGCCCAGAGCGCCCTGAGCTCAGCAAAATTTTGGCACCGCCGCTCCGCCCTTGGCTCACACGACACCCCCCCCCTCCCGTCTATATACACGGGGGGGGGGGGGAAGAGAGAGAGAATGAGAGAGAGTTTCACTTGCCTTTCGCTCAGAGTGAGATTGGAGGCTTAGTCTAAACAAGGAAGAGATTATCCAAGCGGGGAGATGGCCACAGCTGCGGGGAAACAAGGGGGAAGGCTTTGAAAGAGGGGGGGGGGCAATCAAGGCCCTCCAGCAGCACCCCCTCCATTGCTGGACAACGTCTGGGCTTTTGCCCTGGTCTAGGGATCTCAAGTGAGCAAAGGTCATTATCCTGAGGGGTGACGCTTGTAAAGTTGTATTTGTTCCCACTTTAGGTCAATCTGGCAAAGCTGCATTCATCTCTGCCTAAAAGGGGGTGGGGAGGTGGCCAGCCTTGGCTACTTTAAGACCTGTGGACTTCAACTTCCAGAATCCCCCAGCCTGCATGGGATTTTGGGGGATTCTGGGGGTTGAAGTCCACAGGTCTTAAAAGTTGCCAAGGTTGGACAGCTCTGGCCTAAACAGTGCTAATGAATTGGGTTGGGCTGAGTATGTTGAGAAACCCCTCCCCTCACAAGTAAGCTTAGTGTCAGAGGTGAGTAAGAGATAGAATTAATAATAGGGAAGAGCTTGGCTGATCTCAAAAGTCTAATTCCTGGCTGAGGAATTCTGGGAGTTGAAGTCCACAAATCATAAAAGAGTCAAGTTTGAAGACCCCTGGTCTAAGGAGTGTGAAACCTGGTAAGTACTTGAACTGGAGAATAAATTTTAAAATCCCCAGTGAAAACTGTCCCTATTTTGCCAAGAAAGCAACATGGAGTCCTACTCAAAGCTGATGACCATTATACCTCTCCAAGTCCTGACTTTATCTGATTTAGAATCAAAAGGCTTAAGGAAATGTGTCTCTGCAGCTACAACTTTTAATACTGGCAATGGTATGGTCAAAAAAATCAAAATGGCAACTACTTTGATGATGCAATCAAAACTCCACCTATTTTTGGTTACACTGTTGTAGATGCCAGTTTGACTTTTTTGACTACCTCAGGATGTTTGAAAGATCATGCAGTTTGGAATTTGACCATAATTGGAGGAAAATATTTCAATTATTTGCTAAAAACACCCATTAAGTCAACTACTTCCTTACAGGCTTCTGAAGCTGGGAAGGGCAGCTCTGTTGGGGCATGAGATCTTAGAGGACAGTGAGGATGTTATAACTGGTAAAACAAGAGAGGGGCAAAAGAGAGACACAATGGCAGCAAAATGAATGTGGCCTTCCTGACAATTCTCATCCAAATTGTGACCAAAAAAAGTTGAAATAAAACTGTTAGCTTGAAAAACTAATAAATCCCAAGGGAAAACCATGCACAGAACATCTTGCTTAATGAACATGTTTCATTTCTTGTATGTCCAATCACACTTGGCCAATAAAGAATGCTTATGTTTCATGGGTTGGTCAGAATTAATTTTGGAGTCTTTGTGAAATCTACCCTATTTTTAACATTGATTTGTGAAGCATTGGGTAAGTTCCTGAAATGGACATTAAGCAATCAGTGAACCTAATCCTAATTTGCACCATAGATTTTGTTTCTCATTTCTGAGTTCATTCTGGGTTTCACAATCAGCCTTTCCCATTGGTGTTCCCTAAGTCATTTACAAAAATGAATGCTTGATTCTTAGCAGACTAGGAGTAACAAAAAAGAGAATCTGGAACACAAGACCCCAAACAATGAAAAAGACACAGTTGAAGAGGGACTTTTCAGCATACAACAGAGAGACTGGATTCACACCACACACAAAACCAAAATAAAGGTTGAGATTTGTGGAGCAGCATGCTATGTGAACTAACAAATGTCATTTCCAGAGCCTACCGTATTTTCCGGCGTATAAGACGACTGGGCATATAAGACGACCCCCAACTTTTCCAGTTAAAATATAGAGTTTGAGCGAGAGAGGGGGGGGGGTAGAGAAAGCTTGATGAGTAATATGCCAAACCACATGTGTAAAGGAATAAAATAGAATACCCGTATTTTCCGGTGTATAAGACGACTGGGCGTATAAGACGACCCCCGACTTTTGAGAAGATTTTCAGGGTTTAGAAAGTCGTCTTATATGCCAGAAAATACAGTACTTATGGCCAACAGCTGTAAATCCAGCCAGTTGTGATTTAATGCAGATATCAAGGAGACTGGTTCAAGGGACACTGCCATGGAAAGGGTCAGATAAGAGACAGCAGAGCCTGCAAATGAATAGCAGGCAGGACAGGAAGTTCATAAGAGACCTCCCTAGTTTTTTGGGTTGTAAAAGAGATGGGGAGGGGAAGGATTGTACTTTCAGACTTGCAAAAGTCTGTTAATGTGCTTTACAATGAAGTAGAATTAGCTCATCTGGTTGTTATTCCTTTCTGGTTTACCCTTTTTGGCTAGCAGTAATAAACATAGTTTAGAATATTACTTGATTGCACACATCCAGTAGTTTTGCTAGTTTTGTAGGTCTCTAAGCAAGATGCAATGCCAAGATGCACATAGGCTTCCAGGTTTTTCATCAGTCCAGTTTCTCCTACATCTTCTTTCTCTTCCACAGAGCTGTTTCATAACTGGGAGCACCGAAGCTTGTTAAAAATGAAAGAAACCCCAAAGCTTGAGCTACCCATCCCTATCGCAGCCTTCCAGAAGCTTGAAAAAACTTGGTTTTCCAGAAGACTTTTGGGCCTAAATCTTGCAATGTTGCTGGTGCCAAGAATGAAACTCCCATTATATGTTACTGTTTTTTGACATAATATTTTTATTTACTGCTTTTATTTTACCATGTTGCATTGGTTTGTGTTGTTTATTTTATGCCACTCTGTGCTAAGCTAGAGTTTTGGATGGCTTTTAACAATGCCTTATTGACTTCGGGTCAGAACAGATGGATTCATACATGTTACTAAGACATGAGTCAGACTTAGAAACAATTTGAATAAAACTTAGCCAAGGGAGCAGAAATTCCAGGAGCTGATAGTTAATTCCAGATAGTTTCTGGAAGAAAAGGCCTGAATCCATCAGAGTTTTATAGTTCTGAAAGGTTACCTATGAAATAGTCATTGAACAATTCCACTGTTTTAGGTGGCCACAATCCAACATCATACATGGAAATACACTCCTTAAAGTCTGTGTGCCTGTACACATACTCCCATTTCCTGAGCTTTTGGATGCTTGATTAACAAAGCACAAACACTCAAAGATGACATGTAAGGGCAGTGCACAGCTTATCCAGGAGTTTCAGCTATTTAGAGCAGAGGTCAAAAAGAGCTTGAATACTCCCTCCCTTGCCAGTCCAGGAGACATTATCAGATTTCACAATACAAGAAGCGGCTTGATAAATGTCAGCACATCTAGCTTATTGGTCTCAGCTGCAAGCTGCTCTTCCCAATCGCCAAAGCAACTGCCAGAGTTCCTTTACCTGGAAGTATCAAAGTTTGTGCTGGGAAGTGTTTACATCTTCAAACAAATCTGCCTTCTCCAGAAGTCAGAGCCTTCTGCAAACAGCTGCTGATCATCTGATTCTCTTGGCACTCCTGGACTGCTTTTGTTCACATGAGGCACTGTTTGAAATTCCCCAATCCAAAAAGAAGATGCATGTTTCAGGTCTGCCTCTTCTAGGAAGATCGCCATGCCTTTGTCATGAACCTGTGGCTCTTAGAAATCCTAACCATGAATTAATCTGCTCTGGCTTAGCATAACCAGTTGAAAGAACCCAACCAATATGGGTGTCACAAACATCCGATGGCGTCTGAAGAAAGAAAGAAGAGTCGGAACGCAGGAACGTGGTGCATTCACAGGTAGGTTTAATGCCTAGCCCAAACAAAGTTAGCACTGGGAGTGGTCTGCTCCCAGTGCTGTATATAGATGTGCCACGCCCTGTTACCCCACCCCCAGCCGCAAGCTACCATCCGCCCCATGGTTATATCTGTCCCGGCAGTTCGGCCACGCCCCTCCCAGGAGTCAGCTGTGCCTTGGCATTTCTCTGTCTTGCCGCTCGTGTGCTGCATCGTCCAGCCTCCTTCCTTGAAGGTTCTTCGGCCCATGGAGCCCCGGGTTAGTGCCAGTCCTTGCCTGACTGCTGGGACTCCCTTGCAGATCGTGCTGGCCTGCCGGTGTGTGCTGCCTTGCTCCGCCGTTCCCCTGGGGCCCGCGGCGTTCTCCGTCTCGCCGTGGCTTCCTCTGGCTGGCCCCAGCAGTTCCGGCCGGCTGCCGGCAGTTTGTAGCTCTCCCCCAGCTTTCCCGGCTCCTCTGGCCTTGTCAGGTAGGGTCCGGCACTCCCCCCCTCGCTCGGCGCTCCCGGCTTTCCCCCTGCGTTTGGCTGCGACGACCAGGCCCACCCCGGCCCGGGCATGGCAGATGGCAGCGCAGGGAATGGAAGGGGGGGAAGGCCGTACCTTGAGCTCCGCTGTTCCGTGGCGCAGGCTGGGGTGCTGCCAGCAAGGAGCTGGGCGGCCGCGGCATCGTATTGGTGCTGTGCATTGTGCCCCAACCCCCCACCAGTGGATGGCAAGCCCTGCAGGGCTTGACATGCGGCCCCCTCTACCACGGGTCCTCCTGGAAGAGAAAAGGATTCGGGTGAACACGCGACACCACATGCTACAGTACCCGGCTTTCCCGGGTTTTTATGATGGAATGCCCGTACCAACCGAGGGGCATGGACGTCCCTCTCCCCCACCCATGATGCCTCGGAGAGTGGGTATCCTTTCCACCGGATGAGGTACTGCACCCGTCCCTGGCGGGTCTGGGAATCAAGCACATCCTGCACTTTGTAATGTGACCCGGTGACCGGTCCCGGCGCGGTTGCCGCCGGCGGGGCCCCGGTGACTAACTTTAATAGACTCCCGTGGAATACGGGATGTATTTTGCCCAGAAAGGGGGGCAGCCGTAACCGTACGGTCACCGGGTTGATCACCTGGAGTATCTGGAATGGTCCTACGTACTTGGGGCCTAGTTTCTTACAGGGCACCCGCAGCCTGAGGTATTTTGTGGATAGGTATACCCAGTCCCCCACCCGGAAGGGTCTGTGCTCTGCCCTCTTCTTATCGGCCTGTACCTTTACCGCTGCTTCGGCCTGCCGTAAGGCTTCCTTAACCTTCCCCCATAGCTCTGCCACCTGTGCTACCCATGTCTGTGGGGTGTGTGGCGTGACCGTTCCCTGAGGCCACTCGGGGATGGGGGCGAACTCCACCCCATGCACCACCCGAAACGGGGTGAACCCCGTGCTGCCATGCACGGTGTTATTGTATGCCACTTCCGCAAATGGCAGGAGGTCCACCCAATCGTTCTGCTGGTACGTCACGTAGCTCCGGAGGTAGCGTTCCACCATGGCGTTGGTGCGTTCTGCTGCCCCGTTGGTGCTGGGGTGGTATGCAGAGCTGAGGCCCTGAGATGTTCCGAGGAGCTGGAGGAAGTCCCGCCAAAAGTGTGCGGTGAACTGCACCCCCCGATCCGAGATGACACGCCGGGGTACTCCGTGTAGACGATAAACGTGTTGGATGAAAAGCCACGCTAGCCGTTGTGCCGAGGGCAGATCCTCGCAGGGAATAAAGTGTGCTTGTTTCGAAAACAAATCGATGACTGTCCAGATCACGGTGTGGCCCCGGCTGTTTGGCAGATCAACAATGAAGTCCATGGCGATCGCCTCCCAGGGTTGGGTTGGATCGGCTACCTTTTGTAATAAGCCCATTGGCTTTCCCACCCGGGGCTTTGTGGTAGCACAGACGTGGCAGCCCTTCACGTACGTCTCCACATCCGGTTTCAACCTGGGCCACCAAAATTGACGCCGCGCCAGATGCAGTGTCTTGAGGAACCCGAAATGCCCAGCCTGCTTGGCATCGTGGCACCAGTGGAGGACGGTGCTCCGCAGGACCTCAGGAACATACAGCTTGTCGCCCCTCCAAGCCACCCCCTCCCTCATTGTAAGGAGACCCGGATGGTCCCGCAGCCAGACGTCGTCCAACATGGCTGCCTGCAGGTCTGGCAAAGCGCCCTCCGCCACCGTACACGGGCCACTCGTGCTACCCCTTGGCTGTAGGGAGGCATAATTGCCTGTACCACCTCTTCCCGCTTACTGTGGTACTGTGGCATGCATGACAACGCGTCTGCCAGGAAGTTCTTCCCCCCTGGCACATACTTGAGGGTGAACCGGAACCGGGCGAAGTATTGAGCCCATCTGATGTGTTTGGGCGACAAGCGTCGGGGGGTTTGTAACGCCTCAAGGTTCTTATGGTCAGTCCACACCTCAAACGGCAAGGCTGCCCCCTCCAACAGGTGTCTCCACGTTGCCAGTGCCCACCGGACAGCAAACGCCTCCTTCTCCCAGATAGCCCACGCCCGTTCAGTTGTGAATTTGCGAGACGTGTAAGCACAGGGTTGCAGGACCCCCTGGTTGTTTCGTTGGAGGAGCACTGCCCCAACTGCCACGTCACTGGCGTTCGCCTGCACTACGAAGGGGGCATCGGGCTGCGGGTGGAGCAGCACGGGTTCTTTGGCGAACAGGGTTTTGAGGTCCTCGAACGCCTTTTGGCACGTCAGAGACCAAGCCAACGGCTGACCTGGTTTTGGCTTGCCGGCCAAATGCTTTGTCCGCAACAGTTCCGTCAATGGATGGGCAATGGTAGCAAAGGACGGGATAAATGGTCAGTAGAAGTTGGCGAACCCGAGGAAGCTCTGCAACTGACGATGCGTCCTGGGGGCTTGCCACTCCACCACCGCCCGTACTTTCTGTGGGTCCATCTCCACCCCGTCCCCCGATATGCAGTACCCCAAGTAGTCCAGTCGGGACTGGTGAAACTCACACTTCGATAGTTTCACATACAGGTTGGCGGCGAGGAGCTTCCGTAACACCTGTCGTACTAGACGGACATGCTCTTCCAGGGTGTCGGTGTAGATCAGTATGTCATCGAGGTAGACCAGCACCCCGCGGTAAAGGTGCTCGTGCAACACCTGATTGATCAGTTGCATGAAGACCGCGGGGGGCCCTTGCAGACCAAACGGCATCACGCAAAACTGGAAACTGCCCAGTGGCAATTGAATGCCATCTTCCATTCGTCTCCTCGCCGTATCCGCACCCTGTAATACGCCTCCCGAAGGTCCAGTTTGGTAAAGACCCGCCCCTTACCCAACTGGGCCAGTAAGTCCTTTATCAGGGGGAGGGGGTATAGATGTTCGACACAGACTGCGTTGAGGCCCCGGAAGTCAACACACAGGCGGAGGGATCCGTCTTTTTTCTCCTTGAACAGGACCGGGGCAGCGATCCAGGAACGAGCTGGCTGGATGAACCCGCGGGCCAGATTTTGGTCGATATACCGCCATAACTCCTCGATTTCCTTGGGTGCCATGGCGTACATCCGAGGCTTTGGCAGTTTAGCCCCTGGTATGAGCTCAATCGCACAGTCGGTTGTACGATGGGGCGGTAGTTGGTTGCACTCCCTTTCGCTAAACACGGCTGCCAGGTTGTTGTACATGGCCGGGAAGGGGCCCTCCTTCCCCCCTGATGACTGGGCTGCGGCCGCACGGCCCGGTTGTTAAACTGCTGCTGCCCACCCTGGGACCTGCACCCTGGGGCCCGGTTTCGGTGGCTGGGGCCCAACACCAAGCTGGAGTTTTCAGAAACCCCCCTCCCACCATATGGTCAGACCCCACTTATCCAGCCACGCGAGGCCCAGAATCACTGCCTCCGTCATCGCCGGAGCCACAATGAAACGAAGGACCTCCCAATGGCCCCCCAGCTCCAGACGGACTGGTTCCGTGACGTGCGTGGCTGCCCCCCCCCTAACGGAACCGTCCACCTGCTCGAACCGAACAGGGCAGGACAGCTGTTGCAGTCGGATGCCACACTCCCTCGCTACTGTCCTGCTGATCAGGCACCGTGTGCACCCGGTGTCAATAAGGGCCCGGTATTCCCTCCACACCCCGGTTTGTGGGCTGGTTAGGATGACGGGCAGCACGAAGGGGCTTACTGGTTCACTCACCATCGGGTCATATGCCGCGTCGTCCTCGCTGTCGTCAGGGGCTACCTGGTACCGTGCCACCGCCGTTGCATCGTCCTCCACCGGGGCCCCTTGGGTCGTGGGGGTTGACGGCTGCTTTGCTGCTCTTGATTTTCGGGTCCCCTCTTTGGGGTCAGCGTGGCCCGTCCAACTGCGGGAGGTCCTCACAGGGTGGGGGCTGGACACTCATCCGCCCGATGGCCCGGCTGGTTGCACCGGAAGCAGCGGAAGGAGGGCCCTCCAGACGGGATCGGAGGTTTTGACTGGCCGGCCTGTTGACCGCCCTCTCTCTGTCTCTCCAACAGTCGCGGCGGTCGACCGGTAGCTCCTCCCAGTTTTTGGCATTCCCTCAAGCCGGTATCCAACTCCACAGCCACCTTACACCAGTCCCGGAGCCGGTTAGGCACGCCTCTGTACACACAGGCTTGGCGTAACTCGTGGTCCAGGCCGGCCCGGAAATGGTGGACCAACAAGCGTTCTGGCCACAAAGAGCTTAGCCGGCCCGCCAACCGCCAGAAGTCCCTGACATAGTCAGCTGCAGCCCTGCCCCGCTGCTTCAGTGCCAGGAGCTCCGCTTCTGCGCGCTGGAGACGCGCTGTGTCCTCGAACCGGGCATGCAGAGCTTCGAGGAACAGGCCTGCGTTGCCCAGCTCCTGGGCGTGGTTGCTGTAAAGGTTGGCTGCCCAAGCCGCTGCCTCCCCTTGCAACCCCGCGGTGATCGACACCACCATCGCCCATTGGGATGGGTACAGGTGGGCGTACCGGTCCAGGTGACTGATCGCATGGCTCATAAACATAGCCAACAGATCAGAGTTGCCGTCAAATGTGATAGGGATAGGCGGTGGGTCCCAGACAGTTCCCGGTTCCCATGGGCCTGCGGGTTGAACGACGCCCGGAGCTGCAGTAGCAGGGACTGACAAGCTGTGAGTCCCGAGACCAGGCCCCTGGGGCCCTGGTGTTCCTCTTGGGGGTGCGTCCCAGGCAACCCCGGCCCCTGACCCACCTTGCCAGCCGGACTGGGGTTGCGGAGCTGGCACCCCGGGGCCTCCAGCTACTGGAGCGCTTGCTGCTGGTGTCAATCTAAGTTGTGGGCTGCTTAACCGAAAGCGAGTCAACTCCGACCGTCCTGACGTCCCGTCCACCCATTGCCATGATGACGGACCCTGGTACCCAGCCTCACCAAACCGGTCCCGAAGCACGTCCATCGTGTACTGGCCCGGTGCAGTCGAGTAGCTCCATTCAGCCTCGTCATCTCCCGTGACCCACCGTTCTCTCCATTCCATAAGAGAAGGCCTGGCACCCGGGGTGCATGCTTGTCCCGTCTCCAAGTTGGTCAGCGCAGGACTTTGCCACCACTCCCCCGTGCCGCCTGAGGCTGTAGCCTCCTGGGCCTCTCCCAAAGGCACTGTGGCCCGTGTCACCTTCGGCCTGACCGCTGGCTGTACCTCCAAGGCCTCTGTGATGGGTGCAGGGCCCGTGGCTCCAGCCGGAGCATCCTCCTCCGTTCCCTGAGGAGCGTCTTGCTTGCCCTCCGCCATCCCCTCGAACCAAGGGAAAGGCCAAGGAGCAACAGAATAAGGGAGTGCTAACTTACTGTCACAAACATCCGATGGCGTCTGAAGAAAGAAAGAAGAGTCGGAACGCAGGAACGTGGTTCATTCACAGGTAGGTTTAATGCCGAGCCCAAACAAAGTTAGCACTGGGAGTGGTCTGCTCCCAGTGCTGTATATAGATGTGCCACGCCCTGTTACCCCGCCCCCAGCCGCAAGCTACCATCCGCCCCATGGTTATATCTGTCCCGGCAGTTCGGCCATGCCCCTCCCAGGAGTCAGCTGTGCCTTGGCGTTTCTCTGTCTTGCCGCTCGTGTGCTGCATTGTCCAGCCTCCTTCCTTGAAGGTGCTTCAGCCCATGGAGCCCCGGGTTAGTGCCAGTCCTTGCCTGACTGCTGGGACTCCCTTGCAGCTCGTGCTGGCCTGCTGGTGTGTGCTGCCTTGCTCCACCGTTCCCCTGGGGCCCGCGGCGTTCTCCATCTCACCGCGGCTTCCTCTGGCTGGCCCCAGCAGTTCCGGCCGGCTGCCGGCAGTTTGTAGCTCTCCCCCAGCTTTCCCGGCTCCTCTGGCCTTGTCAGGTAGCGTCCGGCACTCCCCCCCCTTGCTCGGCGCTCCCGGCTTTCCCCCTGCGTTTGCCTGCGACGACCAGGCCCACCCCGGCCCGGGCATGGCAGACGGCAGCGCAGGGAATGGAAGGGGGGGAAGGCCATACCTTGAGCTCCGCTGTTCCGTGGCACAGGCTGGGGTGCTGCCGGCGAGGAGCTGGGCGGCCACGGCATCGTATTGGTGCTGTGCATTGTGCCCCAATCCCCCACCAGTGGATGGCAAGCCCTGCAGGGCTTGACAATGGGTAAGTCCTCGACTTGCAGCCCAAAATTTCTGTGGTTAAAGCAAGGAAGTTGTTAAGTGAGTTTTGCCCCATTACAGGACCTTTTTTTCCCCATAGTTGTTAAATAAATCAGGGCTCTTCAACCTTGACAACTTTAAGACTTGTGGACTTCAACTCCCAGAATTCTGAGAGTTGAAGTCCACAAGTCTTAAAGTTGCCAAGGTTGAGGACCCCCAAAATAAATAATTGTAGTTGTTAAGTTAATCAAGTGGTCATTAATTGAATCTGGCTTCCCCTTTGACTTTGCTTGTGGGAAGCCAACTGGGAAGGTGACACATGGGGATCACATGACTCCATAAATACAAGTCAGTTGCCAAGTGTCTGAATTTTGATCACATGGCTATGAGGATGGGGCAA
Organism: Protobothrops mucrosquamatus; assembly: GCF_001527695.2. Taxonomy (NCBI): domain Eukaryota; kingdom Metazoa; phylum Chordata; class Lepidosauria; order Squamata; family Viperidae; genus Protobothrops; species Protobothrops mucrosquamatus. The sequence continues at coordinate 441,452 of NW_015387663.1, forward strand.
CAGTCATAAGTGTGAGAAATGGTCACAAGTCACTTTTTTCAATGCTGTTGTAACTTTGAAGGATCACTAAGTGGATGGCTGTAAATCAAGGACTACCTGTATATCAAAAGGGTAGCTGAAAGTTGAAACTGAAGCTCCTTTCAGTGTGATATGAACTTGGTCTGTAAAGTGCTTACTCTAAGCCAGGGGTCTTCAAACTTGGCCCTTTTATGACTTGTGGACTTCAACTCCCAGAATTCCTCAGCCAGGCACACTAGCTGAGGGATTCTGGGAGTTGAAGTCCACAAGTCATAAAAGGGCCAAGTTTGAAGACTCCTGCTCTAAGCAGACCTAGGTAGGTGTAAATGGTCTAATTCTTTTTCGATTCTTCCAAAATTGCCAAAGCCAGGTAATTACTGAGATCAAATTAACAAGAGAAAGTTTGTTCAACAGAACAACAGGGATTTTTTCAAACTCCTCTGTGAAGTCTGCAAACTCTCCAGCCGCTAGGATGCAATTTAACCACAATAATTCACCATGGAACTTCGTCCCCCTGACACACTCCCAGGTTCGTGTTTGCACTGAGCTATAACAAGCAAGCAGTTCAGGCCTGTAATCAGTTACAAGAAAAACAACACTAAAAATTAAAAGCAAAACGACTTGAGCACCCAGGGAGGCACTAAGGCATTGTGATTAAATAGCACAAGGCACAAGCTGGATCAAGCTTGTTATTACAGAATATAGAAACAGTTTGTTAGATGTTCCACTAGGAGATCTGAGCTACCTCCATCTCATTTTTTTATTGCATTACTTTGGAAACCTCAAGGAGAAATTTCAGCCTTAAAAAGTTTGTCAGATGTGTCAAATCAGGTAAGAATGTTGCTAAGAGTAGAAAGTTTCAAAAATTATAAACCAAAAGAAATTCAAATGAATTTAGGAAAAAAATACTACAGTATAACAAAGGATGGATGTTAGTTACCCTTCCTTCCCTGTAATATAAAGATTGTAAAATAGATTTGGAACTAATATGGTTTGCATAGAACCACACTGATTTCTGAATAAATGTGCAATATTCCAGTGAGCTTTTGGTGTCCTTTTTTAAGATTACAATACATACATACATATAAACACACACACACACACACACACACACACATAATCATTTTAGCCATTATCTATCCATTGCAGGATGAAGGCCTCTTCCGCATGTTTCCAACCAATACAATCCTGAGCTTTCTTTTGCCAATTGGGCCCACAATACTTGTGGATGTTGTCCATCTATCTTGTTTTAGGTCTCCTTTATGGATGCTTTTTATCAAATGGGATCCATTCTTAGAGACTACCTTAATCCACCTGCGTCATTTCTTCTTGCTATGTGACTAGCCCATTTCCATTTAAATTCCTTTACTCTCTTGATGACATCATATATTTTTGTTTGTTCTCTAATCCATGTGCAGGTCTTTCTATCTTTTCTTGTAATGCCGGGCCTATATCTTTCCATATATATATATATAAACATATAACACATAAACAAAAATTCAACTTCCATCATTCCATATAAGAATATATTTTTGTTGCCATCTTCAACTCAGTGGTATAACTTGAGGGTAGAGATGGATGGTCCTGAAGGGACAAAATACTTGAGATCACATCTTGCATTAAGCCATAACTTTTCAAATCAAACACAGCTGACTGGGTTTTTTCACCATTAAACCAAACCATTAAAGTTGGTTTGATGTATAAGATAAGATAAGATGAGATGAGATGAGATGAGATGAGATGAGATGAGATGAGATGAGATGAGATGAGATAAGATAACCTTTATTGTCATTTTTATACTGTGGGCACAATAGCACACATCAAAAATGAAATTTAGTTGCCCGCTCTCAAAGTGAAACACATACATGACACACACCTAAACACACTATGAACAACATATGTATAGACCCACATCCCTACATATACATAGCAAATAAATATTAAATATTGTCCATCTTGAATATATAACGGAAGGAGGAAGCTTGAGAGTTTGCAAGGTTAATGCTGTATGGAATGAAATTCTGGCTGAATCTGGATGTTCTGCTTCAGATACCACGAAGCCCCCTCCTCCCAGAAGGTAACAAGGAAAACAGGTCATGAAGAGGATGTGTAGTGTCCCAGATAATCTTATGGACCCTGCTCAAGCAGCGCTTCTGTGCTATGTCCTGGATGGGAGGGAGGGAACTGCCAATGATCTTTTCGGCCATCCTCACCACTCTCTGCACCGATTCGTATCTTACATCAGGGGTCTTCAAACGTGGCCCTCTTATGACTTGTGGACTTCAACTCCCAGAATTCCTCAGTCAGGCACGCTGGCTGAGGAATTCTGGGAGTTGGTCCACAAGTCATAAAAGGGCTAGGTTTGAAGACCCCTGTCTTACCTGAAGTCAAAATCCATTTAGCCAAGTTGGTGCTCAAATGTTAAGATCAAATTAAAGCTAAATTTTAAGTTAGAGCAAGATAAATAGCAAGCTGTGGTTTAGTGAATGGGGATTTTATTTTTATTCATCTTAGGGAGTCACAAATTCTGTGACGATTATGTAGCAGTCACCCAGAAATGCAGCTCTTTTCCCTATTTGATCCAGAGAGATGAGATGAGATGTATATACATAATTCAAAGCTTCCATGAGAGGTTTGATTGCCCCTCTTTTATTAAAAAAAATTTACACAGGCAGAATGTGGTTTTGCAATTGTAATCTCCTCCCTGCTTTTTCCATCTTTTTTCTTCTCCCTTTCCAGGAAAAGACAGTGGCTGGAAAATGAATGCCAAAACTTTTACGCATATTTGGATTGGAAAGCCTGGAGACCCCTATCTGGAAACACCTCCAGAAAAGCTGGCCCGAGTCCTTCGGAGGCATATTTCAAAGAGTGCTCATGTTCCTTTCCTTTTGTCTCCCTCACCCACCCGCACCAAAGGGCAGGACTCCAGCACGGAGCAAAGAAAGACCAAACATATCTTGGCGTGGGAATCCCATTTTCCCTTCCTGCATTTGAAACAGCCTTGTGGGATTCTCCCGCAGGAACCCTGAATGGGGTGCTTTGCTTGTAGAATGCAAAATAAGACTTTGGCATCTGCATAGGACATTCCTGCTTTCTAAAGTCGTATTATTTGGCTTTATCTCTGGGCCATACTTGCAAAGAGAGAAGGGGAGAGGGAGAGGGAGAGGGGGAGAGAAAGGGAGAGAGAGGGAGAGAGAGGGGGGGGAAAGCTGGAAGTGGTAGAAGTACATATATTTTCCTCTTTTACCATTTCCTCTTTTTTTCTTCTTTTTTTTTAATCAAAACCTCATTCCCACCCTCATGCAATCTTTTGGCTGGATCAGGAGCTGCAGATGTGAGTTCAACATACATCCAAATAAGAAAGAAGACACAAGAGGAACCCAGCTGAGTCAGACCAAAGACTTTTCTGCTCCAGCATCCTGTTTCACACAGTGGCCAGAGAAAACCCACAAGCAGGATGTGAAAGCCATCATCTACACTTGGACTGTTTGCTCTCCAGCAACTGGTATTCAAAAACATCCTGCACCATGCAGCCAGGCCCTTGACACTGGAAATTCCTTTACTAAACAGTAGCTCACCATCCTAGTATCCTAATTAGTACCATAATAATGCAAGTTGGCTTGAGTTAGGTTTGTAAACTATACCAGATGCATATGGGTAAGTTCACACATAAATGGCTAGTCCTAAACCAATTTTCCTTTCAGGCAGGAAAGACTAGAAAGGGGTGAAAGGGCTGATAGGAGAAGCTAAATCAGTTTCCGCTGACAATGTGTATTTAATTAAAACTAAATGTAATTAATTGAATACATTTCCTCTTTGGATGACATGAAGAGTTGCAGTTTGGTAGTGACTATGGAAGTGATTCTGAGGGGTTGTATCCAAGGTTTTGGAGGGCCACATGCCTTAAATCAGGGGTCTTTAAACTTGGCAACTTTAAGACTTGTGGACTTCAATTCCCAGAATTCCTCAGCCAGCCCTGCCTTAAATTAAGGGTCTGTACTACAAACCACAATTTCCAAATAATTGCCTACTACATCTAATATGCTAAACCACCAATAGGAAAATCACATTATGAACCTAGTGGTCTCTTGCTTGTTTAAAGGTGTATTCTTTTTATTGTTCCCTTTTCAAACATCTCCTTTTGCTTTATTTTAAGTAAATGGCACCACCTCAGGTAACTTCCTTCACTTTTGAAAACTTTCTCATCTGTCTGAACAGTCCCAATAAGTCTTCAACAAAAAGTACTGCATATTATATATTATACTTACATTCCCAAACTTAAGTTGCCAATGGCCAGGCAGACAGTTGATGTGTGCGCACCCAGGAAATACACACATTGGGGAAGATGCATGCAGAAGGAGACACAAGTTTTGTGTAGGCTTTTTTTTTTTAATGTGATCATTTGGTGCAAAATTGCATCAAAAAGGCAACATCAAGCAAAGCCAACATGGATAGATTTACCCAGGGCTTTTTTTCTCATAGAACGCCCAGAACGGAGTTCCGGCACCTTTTTTGGATGGAACCTTGTAGGGTAGGCAAGGCAAGTTGTATGACGTGTGTGAGTCCCGGCACTTTTTTTTTTTTTTTTTTACAAAAAAAGCACTGGATTTACCCCTCCCCTACTTGTATACTGTAGCAGAAAGCTGATAAATTAAACCTACTCTTAGACTGAACATTGATTCCAGTTGCTTCATTTCCTTGACCTTGAATGCAAATATTGCAGAATGTCCAGCATGAAAACCTATTGCTGCATATTGAGTTTTATTTGATATCTCCACTGGGGTCAAGGTCTGATAGAGAAACTCATTTTCACAATAAGCTTATGGCTTCTTTATGAGCTGCTGAAACAGTAAACTGGGAATAGACAACCTACACACTTGTTCCTGGCCTTTTAAGCTACCTCCGACTACTCATTGTTTCCAAAAATTGGTAGAAGAGTTTCCTGCCACTTTGAGATACAGAGCATTTGACAATGGTAAGGTAAAACTTAAAATACGCTTATTATGGTTAAAAAAAAAATACCCAGTCTCAGGTGCCTTTTCAAGACTTTTGTGCTTCACTTGTTCAGTACTGTATCTGAATATGTGTCATTAATCACCATCTCTTGCTAGCTTGAAGATTCCAAATATATTTATCTTGGCTCCGATTTGATGAAGCTTTCTAAACCATACCAGCCAGGTTTAACTTCTCCCTCATGATATGAATGCAATACAATTCTTCTTATGTTGATTGCTTTTTGACTAGCAAATTATTATGGTCATGCTTTTATTGATAGTGAATATAGAAACAATCTATGTGCATGACTCATCCAAAGTTCTCCTGTAGATCAATTGATTTTTATATATCATCAAAGGTTGTAGGACAGGACAGAAGGATTAAAATGACCACAGAAAGGCTATGCCAAGAGTGATCTTGTTTTTGTGAAGCCTTTTCAGGTCTTCTTCTTGATCAGTGATGTGGAGTTTGCAGAGTTTGTTTAGTTTCAAGAAGAGCCAGGTCTATTTGAGGTAACATCTATGTCTATCTCTTTGAGGTTAACCAGCTTGCTCAATTAGTTCAGTTGGGAGTTAGAATGATATGCTAAACCCTTGGAATTGGCTTAAGCAGGTCATAGAAACAGCACCCAGACAGAAATCAGAAAAGACAGGGATTTGGGGCCCTGAAGAGAAAAAAGGTGTTAGCCAGTGAGAAATGATATTGTAATTGGTTGATGATAACTACCAACTTGGAGTGTTTTATAAGCTGATTTGACAAGTTCATGAAGGAGAAGATTATATATGGCTACTCACTCAGTTTAGCAGCAGAGACCTGATTTCTACAAGATGCATGACTGAGTCAAGGATAATCTTAGTACATCCTGCAGACCCAGACATTCAGGCATTACGTCTCCAAATCCCCTGAGTACCAAGATTAATTATGGGACAATTCACCCTACCTAGGCTTCCTGGCTGCAGATTATCTGCAGCCAGAAAAAAAAGAAAGTTAATTGAGGTTAATTCTCCCAGCCTCCAAATATAAGCAGCCTTAAAACAAAATCTGTTATATAAGAAGACAAAGAAATCTAACTCCAAACTTAGCTTCCAAATTTGATGCTGCTGGGCTGGAAGACCCAATGGATCTTGAAGGATGCTGGTGGAGAGCTCAAAGAGGCAAAGACAAGTCAACAGCCCTACAGGTTCTCATAAATACAACAGCCTTAACAATCTGTCAAACAACAAATATAAATGACACAAATCAACTGAAAAATGGTAAGAACTGATAACTCTTAATGGATCTTTGCTGATTAAGATGGAGCGATGAAGCCTTAAAGATTTGGTTATAAAGAATGAAGTGAAATATGGGATGAAAAGTGATGGATTTTTTTTTAAGAGATCTGTTAATTAAACGGTTAATATTGATTATATTTGCTGGAGAGGAAGGGATAGGTTTTTTTTTTACACTTGTGTATGTATGTGTATATACGTTTTATACCCATACACACACACACACACACACACACACACACTATGTAGAGTGTATTACTTTGATTTGTGTAACAATCTTTAACAAAATAATCATAAAATTGATAAGAACAAAATCCATTCATGCATGGCTGAGTGATATTTTGAGGGTTAAGGATTGTGCAATATGTTCCAGTAGTTTCTCTATAGGAGACCAAACCTCTGCCTATTACACTGTCTAAAGACAGAGATATATTACATTAATGTTTCTTCAGCTCAAAACAGAAGAAAATCATGCTTTCAGTTTTCAGCAATTATTCCTAAAGAGTGTTTTCCAGGGCACAAAAAATGGGTTAGGATAATCCACGGCCCTTTAGCCTCAGCTTCTCCTTCTCTCCTTCATTCAGTCACATAAAATTACATAGAATTACAGTTTTTTTGCACACATTCAACTGAGCAAATAAAGGGAAAGAAGCACAGAGAAAATAGTTTCCTCACAGCTGCTTTCCACCACCAAATCATCATTTAAAAATACACTAAGCCACAATCACCTTTAGCACACCAAGGTCCATCTGCATTCTGGTCATATACTCTTCCATTTCATTACCACTCCATAATTCAAAACACTTTGTGGCAGAGAAACTTTTCAGTTCTAAAGGCAGAACCATTTTTAGAGACAGAGAATGACATAAATCAATGAATTCAAACTGATTTGAATTCCCCAACCCCGAATCCTGAAACTAAACTAACTAAACTGTCACCAATAGTTTAGCACTAATCATTATTGGCATTTCATCCAAAGGGGATGGGTCCTGGATGGGATTCCCAAGTGTGGAAGTGAGTTCCAAGTACTATTCTCGCTGTCTTATGTTGCTTCTTTAGACAAAGCAAAATTAAGAGATAAAATTATGCTGCAAACAAAGAAACACCAAGTTCACTTTCTAATATTGCCTAGCTACTCTGAATTAGTAATCTTATCAACAGCCCAGCTATGAAATAGTATAGAATGACAATTTTAAGCAGAGAAAAAAACACCTCCAGAAAAATATGTTCAAATATTCATTTTGGCTAAACAACTGATAGACCCAAGAGTCAATTTGACCTTGGGGATAAAACGAACTAACATCCACCTCCTTCACTTATGACCATATTAACATTAGTCTCCCATAAGTCAATTATAGTATGATCTGATTAGTTTCCAGCTTAATCTGATTGAAGTCTAGTCTATACCATAGGTGAAACTAAAAACAAAAATCAGGAGAGCAAGAATATTACCAGCAAGGCTAGATTTTCAGGCCAAATGTTGTGTGGATTCATGCAACGCACTAACTAAGCCATTCTTTGCTAACCTTTGAAGGACCTACAAATGGTTAGCTTCATACACAGTAGATATTAAGTTATGATCTGAGTAAGAACAAAAAAAATGTCTCTCCCACTCTAGAGCCAACTCATCTACTTGACCAATATATGGAACTGCCATCCACCAAATATTTCTGTCTCCAGTGAAGAATAATTCAACTACAGGATTATGCCTATAGGGTAAATGGTGTGGTATAAGCCTGCCTGCCACCTAGTATTGTCACTCAGTTAACTCAGGCTGTGTGTAAATGTTGTAATTCCTTCAGAGTCACTGGAATGAATTCTTGTAAGGCAGAGTTTCTCAATCTTAGCAACTTTAATATGTGTGGACTTCAAGCCTTCTGGGACTTCAAGTCCTAGAAAAACATACTGATTAAGCTGTAGTGTCTTTTTGGTTTAATCAATAAAAAGTGTATATTATCCAAACTGCCCTTCAGGATCTATAATAAAATTTACTGCAGGATTGGAAAAAATGATAATCATTTTTGTGGGCTTTTTCTTCTTTTTCTTATACACAATGCTGTTTTCTTCCCTTGTAAGTCAATAGATATTGATGTATCTTTGGTGCTACAAATTAGTACCTTGTTGAAAATCTCTCCAGCATTTTTTTCTAACAATGCTTAACTCAATTTGACCAAAAAAAAAAAAAAAAGTCCTTTTGAAATTTCTTTCAGTGAATAAGACAATTTCAGTGTCATTTTTACAGATGCATTATGTGATTTAATTACAATTGTGCACTTACTTCCTGCTTTACATTGCAGTTTCTTTTTTTCTTTTTTGTAAAAGTTTTTATTGGCTTCCCCCCCCCCATACATTCAGTAATATTTTTTCAACAAACGTGCTGAGTTTACATTCGCTAATACATATTTAATTCCTAATCCTTTATTCTTTCCTCTAGCCATCAATAAAATATGTCCCAAGTTTTGATAATATTCCGTTACATTGTAGTTTCTGTCTCCCTTCAATTTCAGCAGACCTTGCACCTGTGGAAAAACACTAGGAAGAAAATTCTAGCAGCTGCAAAAAGGGAAAACAACAGACAACACTGTCTTCTTTTTTGGCCAGTTTGACTTTGAAACCTATTTATTGAGGAGTTAGAGTTTCGTGGCAGAAAAGGAACATTCTAACTTGGGTAACATTTCGAAGTATTTTATTTTAATGGCAGTTGTGGGCTGGGTGACAGCCAAGACTTGGCAAGTAAACTTAAAATAACAAAAATTACAGATCAGGTGAAACACCTAGCTAGCCAATGGTCCCAACAGTGGCATCACGTTTTGCAGACAAATGCCAAGGGGAAAAAGTTATACTGCACTGATACTTAATATTGATTGGCTGTCAGAAGACAAACTGATAACGCACGGATCTCCTGCTTGTAACATTTAAATGCTCAATGCAGCCCTCATTGCTATGGAAGAGACAGGCAGGAGATGGTATAGTCCTCCTTTGGGCTCTACCAACCAGGATAACTACTTTGAATGCTTCTCCAATTATCAAAACAAGTGAACAAGAAATCCACAATACAAAAAAACATCAGGGAGACAACTCGGACAAACGTTAGGTGCTCCCATTCTTTCTGATGTATTATGTATCCTTGGGCAAGCAATATTTTGCTTATCGAATATGAAAATAGATTGCAACGATAGAGAACTTAGTTATATCACAACTTCCCCACCAGATTAGTTACATATCTATGTATCTAATCTTATACATACCTACCCAGACATCTCCCCCTTACTTTAATGGGATTTTCCCCAAACAAACTCCTTCCACCTGGCCTTTCACTCAGGTGGAGACAGGTGTGAGGACCAGCTCTTTGCACAAGACATTTTAAAATAGTCCTAGAGCAGGGGTCTTCAAACTTGGCCCTTTTATGACTTGTGGACTCCAATTCCCAGAATTCCTCAGCCAGCATCCCTGGCTGAGGAATTCTGGGAGTTGAAGTCCACAAGTCATAAAAGGGCCAAGTTTCAAGACTCCTGGCCTAGAGCATAAAATCCAAGCACTCAGTTTGTTTACCGAAATTGGCAAACAAATCATTTTCAGGAAACATCTTTCCTGCAAATAATGTTGGGTGATTTATAACTGCTTTATAGAATAGTTCGTGTAGTTTCAACTTCATTCCTTATTGAAATAAGATTCACAAGGACAACTGATCAGCGTATAAAAATGCAACATAAAGATTAGTTCAGGAAATTGGAATTTAAAATTAATATTAAATATTAAAAACTACAGTACAAGCCGTCCTTGACTTATGAATGCAACTGAGCCCAAAATTTATGTTGCTAAGGGAGATAGTTGTTAAGTGAGTTTTCCCCCATTTTATGACCTCTCTTGCCACAGCTGTTAAGTGAATCACTGTTGAATTAGTAACATCGTTGTTAAATTAATCTGGTTTCCCCATTAACTTTGCTTGTCAGAAGGTCGCAAAGGGTGATCACATGACCCTGGGACGCTGCAACCATTATGAGTCTGAATTTTGGTCACATGACCATGGGGATGCCACAATGGTTATAAGTGTGAAAAATGGTCATAAGCAGGACTCTTTTTGTCATAGAACGCCCAGAACGGAGTTCTGGCACCTTTTTTGGATGGAACCTTGTAGGATAGGCAAGGCGGGTTGTATGATGTGTGTGAGTTTTGGCACCTTTTTTTTTTAGAAAAAAAGCACTGGTCATAAGTCACTTTTTTCAGTGTTGTAGTAACTTTGAACAGTCACTAAACGAACGGTTTAGAAGTCAAGGACTAACTGTAGCTGGAAAAACATATTCTGCTACATCAGGCATTATAGCTTAAAATAAAACCAGCCAACTGTGGGCCAAATAGTCAGGTCTCCTTCCTTTTCCTATCATTTATAATAATAGTAAAGTTGGAAGGGACCTTGGAGGTCATCTAGTCCAACCCCCTGCTCAGGCAGGAAACCCTACACCATTTCAGGCAAATGGCTGTCCAGTCTTTTCTTAAAAACTTCCAGTGTTGGAGCATTCACAGCTTCTGGAGGCAGGTTATTCCACTGGTTAATTGTTAGGAAATTTCTCTTTGGTTCTAGGTTGCTTCTCTCCTTGGTTAGTTTCCATCCGTTGCTTCTTGTGCTGCCTTCAGGCGCTTTGGATAATAGCTTGATTCCCTCTTCTTTGTGGCAGCCCCTTAGGTATTGGAAAACTGCTATCATGTCACCCCTCGTCCTTCTCTTCATTAGACTAGACATATCCAATTCCAGCAACCGTTCCTTATATGTTCCTGAATCTATAAAGACTGTGACCCCCAATCTATGTTTGTCCTCTCTAAGCCCAATTCCAGGGGCCAAGCTCCAACTTTTCTCCTTGAAAACAATCTTCTGAGTGGTCTTTCTCCTGCACCTCACCGAGATGGTCGTAGCAGTAAGCACCCAGCCTCACACAGGGATGGAACAGATCTGAGAATGGTCGAAATGCACAAGTGAGAATATGATGGCCAGAGGAATCAGTAATCAGCTTTGGGGATAAGAAAATAGTAAGATTGATCTTGCCTGCACAAGAAAGTCAGTTAGAGAATGGAGAGAGAGAGAAGTTTTTGAAATCCAAAGTTACTGTGGCTGTCTGCATTTTGGACCTATGCCCATGCAAGCAATGGGATTTGTCCAAAGCTCCAAAAACAGAAGGAAAAAAAATTGGCAGCAGTTTGTTTCTTTTCTTTCAACCAAGAGTTTGCACTGGGGAAAAAATGGGAAGACATTCTATTTCAGTCTATTGTAAAGTATCCATTGTCAAGAGTACTTTTAAATCCCTTTTTAAAAATCCTGGTGCTTGTTACTAAATGTAATGTAACCTTATTTTCATGCATTTCGCAAAGCATTTACATGTTTTGTAAAAAAAAAAAAAAATCAGCCCTGGGAATACACAAACGCATACTTTTTCACTTGCCAAGAGACCACAAGAATAGACATGACTTCAATTCGCAAAGAGACACATTTTGATTTTTCCAACTTTCTTGATGCCAGAGTTTCCGTGATGCTCATCCTGCCTTCAAAGAAAGGAACTCTGATTACTTCTCTGCATCCTTGCTTTCTGATTTGATAATGGCTGTGGGGCCTCTTTAAAAACATTTTCTCCTTTAAGCAGCAGAACAGTGATTTTGCTCCCATTTAAGGAACAGAGTGGTGACTTTTCCAGACAATTGGAGAGTGGGAGGAACCAGAGAGAATTCAGAGTAAGAAAGTAGTAATATGTGGGAAAGACCTTGGTAGACCAAGAGATGCTGCCAAGGGAATGGTCAGATAAGAGACAGCTTAGCCCACAGATGGATAATGTGTGGGCCAAGAAGGTCAAAAGAAACCCTCTCTAGTTTCTCAGGCTGTAAAGGAAATGGGAGGGGGGATTTGTATTTTCAAACTTGCAGAATTCTGTCAATGTAGCTTTACAATAAAATTGTTTTGGAATTAGTTCGTCTGTTTGTCTTATCTGTCTGGTTTGCCCTGAGAGGCCAAGAAAGGATCTCCAATAAAATCCATATCTCTGATGAGTGATTCACTGGATTGGCTTCTCTGTGCTATGGCAGCTCATAATATGGCAGCTCATAATAATAGAGCAGGGGGCTTCAAACTTGGCCCTTTTATGACTTGTGGACTTCAACTCCCAGAATTCCTCAGCCAGGCACGCTGGCTGAGGAATTCTGGAAGTTGAAGTCCACAAGTCTAAAAGGACCAAGTTTGAAGACCCCTGATGTAGGCAGTCTGGGTTTTCTTTTGTGTTTTGGTTCCTTTATTCATTCTCTCAATACACGGCTTTAGCTTCAACGTACCACAGAGTCTCCTAGGGATATTTATTTATTGGGCTTTGTGGCCACTCTGAACAGCAGACCTAGCCAACAACCCTAAGTTAGGTTTTAAAAAAATACAAAATGAAAATCAAAGTACTTTGACAGATAAAAAATATCAGGAACTTGCTCCCCACAAAAAGATTACATGCATGCATCAGAACGTGTTTTTGTCTATCAAGGGCTGTGCAGCTCCAGGTAAATTGGGAGTGCCATCTAACAAGAGCTTTGGATGGATGCTACCAACTTCCTGTTTGACTGTCTTGCTTGCAGCCCCAACAACATGCAACATATTCATAGCTGTTTCCAAGAACAAAGACACTAGAGACAAACCATTAGATGCAGCAGTTGCATTTGAGGTTTGAAGAAGGGTGCACACAAGGATAGCAGCCAGCTCCACCTTTCTTCTGGGCCATTGTCCACTTAGCGTCTCTCTGCATTTGTCAAAGGAGCAGGCTTGTTATTACTAAATCATTCCAAAACCAATTTTTGTTCATTTTAGTAAGCTAATAAAGGATGTTCTTGATTGAGCAGAAAAAGGGAAAAAGGGAGGGAGAAAGAAAGAAAGCATAATAGATTGGACCATACTTACACCACTAATTGAATTAGGGATATAATCTAGGTGTAATTAATTAACAAATGTGATGCTTCCAGCCAAAAGAAACTTAAAAAAAAAACCTGGCTTAGTATGAAGTATAGTACTGATGTTCTAACTACGAGTCATGTCTCCAACCTTTAAAGGCAAATTCTATTTTTCCTATGCCTGATCATAAGGATGTCTGAAGAACCTGCATTTCAAAAATGATATACCAACATTTATAAAAAGAATTTTAAAAATTGACAAAAGTCCACCTATGAAAACCTTTATAGCCAGAAAGGAGTTATTTGAAAGAAAAGCAGATTTTTTCTTTCACAGAAATTCAGTTTCTGATTTAAAAAAAAAAAAAAAGTTCCCAGGCAAGTGTGCTTGGGAACTTATCATCACTTCAGGATTTGCATGGATCCTTTCACTCAAAGTGCACTATTATTTATTCATGGTATTTCTATTTCAACTCAGAGTTGAGGGCAGCTTGCATGAAGGTCTTCCCTAATTTTAGCTCAACGACTTCCCAGTAAGATAAGCTGGCCCAAAGTCACACAGTAATGACTCCTCCTCCTCCTCCTCCTCCTCCTCCTCCTTTTTGTTGTTGTCATCTCCGAAAGAGGAGGAGGAAGACAGGAAATCTAGTTAGCAGCTAATGCCCATGAAGTCATCCAGGCTGCCTCCTTGAAAGTGCAGTAGAAGCAATAATCCACTTAGTACCTTTGACACAGCTTCCAAATCAGGAAAAACACCTCACAGAAGTCATCAACCTGGGAGCACTTTAATTCTTCTGAGCAGCTTTTTCACATGGAAGAGGCAAGAAGAATAAAAGGCATCACTCAGATCTCATTTCCTGAGGAGACATTTCCTTTGAGGAGCACCCGGAGGCTTCAACTGGTCCAGAATGCGGCCGCGCGGGCGGTGTTGGGAGGGACTCGTCGCTCCCATGTAACACCGCTGCTGCGCGAGCTGCACTGGNCGGGCCTGGCCTAGGGAGGATTTTAAATCGGGTTTATCTTAAGAGTAATTTTAAACAGCACAGCTTTAAATATTCGGTTTTAATTGGTTTTACTTGGGTGGGGTTGTAAATGTGTTTATGTTTTTTAATATGTTGTGAGCCGCCCTGAGTCCCGTTGGGAGAAGGGCGGGATATAAATCAAATAAAATAAATAAATAAAATAAATAAATAAATAAAAAGGTTGTGTCTCAAGGAAGACCAGAGCAAACATAGGATCTGCTTCCGAGTCCAAAGGGTAGCAAGTGACTACAGTACCCAACAACTGGCCTCTTTAAAGCCACCCCTTCCCCTGACTCTAGGATGTCTTTCCCAGGGTGTCTTCTTCACTATCTTTTCACAGCTAGACAATGACACTGCTTTCCTCCTAAGCATTTTAATCCATCAGTGAGTTAATGTTAGTTTGGTTTTAATTATCTGAGCTGCCATATTTGTTCCTTGACTGGAAATGTGCTTTTTATTATTGGGTGCTTTTTTTAAAATAAGTAGTTTAATTGAGCAGGATCATACTGATGGCCTGAGTCTGCAGAACAGCTACACATTTTTAAAAGCTAAACACAAAGACAAAACAATGAACAAGAAGAAAATAAGACACCCTATAAGGTGTGAGCTGTTAAAACTGCAATCACACATCACACTAAGGCCTGATGTGCCATGGTTTGTTCAATAAACCATTCTTAGCTATTTCAGCGTGCTAAGCCATAAACTACCATTTATAATAGTATAATAATAGATGGGTTCGCAGTCTGGTTACAAGAACTGGTTTTCTGCAGCTCTTAAATTGCCCTCTAGTGGGCATCTGGGATTCTTGCAGCCCAGATCAATAGCCCTAATTCACACATAGTTCTCTGTCTGACTCTAAGCCATTGCCAAACACATTGTGGCTTAGATTGATAGGTGAACACGGCAATTGCAGCAAAGTCAATATGAATGCAATTAAACCTGACAGTCTTGTTTCAAATAGCTGTGAAGGAGTCAAACAGCCTTAACTCAGCAAAGGGTAGAGAAGCAGAGGTCAACTTTGCCTTCTATATATCATTTTGAACAGTACCATGCATTTGTTTTATTTCCCAAATTTTCCCATGTTTTCTTCTTTTTTTAAAAAAAAAAGGCACTTATTTATCTCCTTATTCTTAAACTGTTTATTCTCAAAGGGGCAATGTAAAGGTAGATCTCAGGTTGTAATTCTGAAATAAGTTCAAAATAATAATCAAAGTACTAGATGTTAGCAGATGGTGCTTCTAGTAACTTCTTCCTTTTCAGAGATGGAGAACTGTGCTCTGTTCCAGATAAAAGGAGATTTATAGTAAGACCCTCTGCCCCAATTACAGATAGTCCTCAAATTATAACCACAACTGACCCCACAATTTCTGTTGCCAACCCAGACAGTTGTTAAGTGAGCTTTGAACCATTTTACAAACTTTATTGCCACAGTTGTTAAGTGAATCACTGCAGTTGTTAAGTTAGCAGCATGGTTGTTAAAGTGAACCTGGCTTTCCCATTGACTTGGCTGGTCAGAAGGTCACAAAAGGTTATCACATGACCCTGGGACACTGCAACTGTCATAAATACATGCCAGCAGTGCTTTTTTTCTAAAAAAAAAAAAAAAAAAGGTGCCAGAACTCACACACGTCATACAACCCGCCTTGTCTACCCTACAAGGTTCCATTCAAAAAAAGGTGCCGGAACTCCGTTCTGAGCGTTCTATGAGAAAAAAAGCCCTGCATGCCAGTTACCGAGCCTCTGAATTTTGATCATGTGACCACAGGAATGCTGCAATGGTCATGTGAAAAATGGCTGTAAATCATTTTTTACAGTGCTGTTGTAATTTCAAATGGTCACTAAACTAATGGTTGTAAATTGAGGACTACCTGTAATCTACAGCAGGGGTCCCCAATCCCCGGTTTGTGGACCAGTACCGGGCCACGGCATGCCAGCAACAGGTCCACACAAACAAGCAAAGCCCCATCCGCGGGATGCAGGCAGCACACAAAACCATGCCCCCTCCAGTCCATGGAAAAACCTCTCTCCGTGTAACCGGTCCCTGGTGCCCAAAAGGTTCGGGACCTCTGATCTACAGAATTTGAAGTCCTCAAAGAAACCAACTGGTAGTAGATTCAGGACAAGCACGCTAACAAAGGGATCTACTGAAACACTGCTTACTTATGGAATTCATGCTCTATGTATGCCAAGTTTGGTTATCCAACAGCGTACATCACTTTAAGCAGCATTAAAGGGGGGGGCATCTGCAAGGGAGGTCAAACTTTCAAAATAGTGGTCATCCATTCTATCAAAGCCCTCTTTTACACAAAAAAGAAACGGGGCCTTTGAACTCATGGTTGATAGCTATCACTTTAATTTTTATGACCCAGACATGATGCTGCAGGGATGAGAGATCTTTCATTGGCTGACTCAAGACAATGCCCTGTCCAATTGTGGCTTGTTTTGTCTTTAGCACAATCTATGAATCCAGCCATGGTGGGATTAAGCTCAACTGAATTATCATGATTCTTATTAGAAGGCTGCAAATGCTCTCATTGTCTATTTCCATTTTGCTACTTCTGTATCACTCCTCAGTTTCCTTGAGAAGGAAAAGATGGGGTTTTGTTTTTCCTTTGAAGCTTAACTCCATGTACCATCCAGAGTAGCTTACCAAAATGTCCTTCTTCCTAGGAAGAGGAGAAAGAGGAAGAGGAGACCCAATGCTTGTCCGCAAAATAAGAAAAGGGAACAAAAATGCAGGACAAATTTCAGAACAGCAACAATCTTAGCAAAAAGGATAAATACAACATGCTGTTTCTTCTACTGTATTGTTAAACAAGCTACAAAAAAAAAGAGAAAGCTTTTGTTACGCATGTGTCGGCAGAGCTTCACACTACTTCTTAATCACAACTGCAAACTTTGTAGAAGAACAGTGTTAAATCTATGATAGCAAAATTCAGAAGGAACCGGTAGCATCTTTTCCAATGTACACATTTTATTCAAAGGTAACAAGCTGCAGTTCACAAAAGCTTATGCCTCTGATAAAATTTGTTAGTTGGAAAACCGTGAATAAAATTTGTTGGTCAGAAAATTTTGAATAAAATTTGTTAGCTGGAAAATGACAACATTTTTTTGTCATTCTGATCAATCACAGCTGGGGTCTGGCAAAGAGAGACATAACCTAAACTATTCTAGATTTTGATGTGATTTTTTTAGGTTATTGATGTGACTTTTCTAGTGCATTCAATCAATCCTATAATTTATGGAATGCCTTCCCATTAGCCACAAACATTTCTTTCGCGTCTCTAAATGCCAGAATGAGGCACTTTTCCTAGAATGTGCTACACCATGATCTAATCATGGTTTACTAAGTAAACCATAATTGACTGGGTTGGTACAGAATGCTATATTAAAATCAAGGCTTTCAGAAGGCTTCCCTAAACCAAGCTAACCCAGGCACTGTTATGATTGTTTCTATGCTCAACATTCATCTACTTAATACAAGGATTTTTATTTGATTACCATCAAGTTCCATATCAAAAAGAACCGAGAGTCTATTTAAAAGGCTCCATGTAACAAGGCAAAGTGGTGAAAAATTCCTTTAAACCACAAATTAAAAAAAACCACATAGTTATTCCTATGCCAAATATCTTTTTTTAAAAAGATGAGCAGCACCATGTAAATTACTCAGATATTTTACAACATACTTGGAAGGCCGTTAGCATAAGGGGGGGAAGTTGTGCACACATCCTTCACACAAATGTGTGTCAAGATTTGCACACATAAGTGGATTAAACCAGCATAACCGGGTTTTTAAAGAAATTTTTAAGAAATAAAGGCACAAAAAAGTGGTAGATTTGTCTGAATGTAAGACAGAGGAAAGACGAGGGTTGATCATTTCTGCCTTCATAGGCAGGAGGGCTCACAGCTAACATTCAGACCAGAAGTAATGATTTTGCTTGCTTATTTTCATGGCACTGTGTAACTCTTTCCCTTGGGCAGTTGGCACTCTTGAAAGGTTTCAGCTGAAGTCACGGTCTGGAAGTGCAAGTGGGGCAATCAAAGTCCAAAGATACAGGAGAAGCCCAACCCAGCTGGATGAAATCTTCACCCAGACAGCAGTCCATGGGCTGATCAGTTCTTGGCGGCTTTGATCAGGCCTGGAGAAAAGATAGATGAACATCAAACATTCAGTTTAAGAGATTCAGAAATATTCCTGTCCACCATATCCAACCTTCTCTCAATTGTAGATGTTCCTCATGGTTCTTCCAGTGTTTAATCACAGCCATCCTATGAGGTTGGAGAAAGTCTGACTCTAGGACAGCTGATGGATTTAAATCCATGCCGCTCCCATCTCCTAGAAATTACACATCTACCCATTCTAAGAAACCATCATTTCCAAATGTTCAAACTCACACTGAAGCTGAACAGCCACACACTGGCACACCAACCAAAGAATTTCCTTAGTTTCTAAGGAAAGGAACTCTATGCACAGAACAAAACATTTTAAAAGGAGTTGTTTCATGCAGCAAGCATGAATGAAGCTATCTTCAGTGGGCTGCAAACAAGTCTGCTACAGAAAACTACACTGTTCACATCAGATTATTTGTTGTGTTCTTCTAGGGTATAGCTAAAACAGAAACTTATTTGTTTCAGCATCTGTACACAGCTGAATAGCAATTGCTAATCAGATTTTCAGGCCAACCAAATGCAATGGAAACTTGTAATGGAGACAACACACGCATCAGCTGTAACCTTCATGTTCAGCTCAGACCTTCTTCTTCTACGTCATTCTCTAATGCCTTCACTAACACAAATTAAACGGAATACCATTTAGAATAGCGTTTCTCATTTGGTAACTTGGAGACATGTGTACTTCAACTTCCAGAATTCCCCTGCCAACATCAAGTTGCCAAGTTTGAGAAACACCAGTTTAGAAACTTTTGAAATTTCACCATTCCAAATACAGTTCAAGAAATCAATCCATTGAAATTCTATTTTTCAGTCACACTAGAACAGGGGTAAGCAACCTTGGCTCTTTTATGACTCATGGACTTCAACTCCCAGAATTCCTGAGCCAGCCATGCTGAGGGGAAAGGAGAGGGTTCCAAGCTGAGCCAGGCTGGCTCAGGAATTCTGGGAGTTGAAGTCCATGAGTCATAAAAGAGCCAAGGTTGCCTACCCCTGCACTAGACCAGTGTTTCTCAACCTTAGCAACTTTAGTTGTTTGGAAGTCCACATATCTTAAAGCTTGAAAAACACTAATACCATACCAGTTTTAATCGCATTTCATTAGTCAAAAGCTATATACTACCAAGTATATTCAGCAGAATGCTCTTTTCGGTTTGCTGATTTATTAACCTGGGCCTTCACAGTAGCAACTGCATAACTGCCATTGAAAACAGGCTTGAGATAATCGGGTGGTGCTACATCTCAAACCCAACTAGGGCAAACTCTAATTCCTTTTTGGGTTGGGTTGTGGGTTTTTTGTTTTTTGGAGGTCATCTTAAGGCAGCTAGAGAAACTTACCAAAAAAGCCTAGTCAAATCCAGCAGATATTTTACAATCCCCTCCCACCCACTGCTTGCCCACACACACACCCCTGCTTTAATACAGGCACTCCCAAGGTTAAAAACAAATTCTACTCCTAGCTGTTTTTACCTTGAATGTATATGAAGTTGGAACTCATGCTTATGAACGGGTTAACTATTACTAAAACGGGTGAGCGGTGATTCCTTCCTCAAGCCAATGAATTGCAGAAGCCGCATAATGTTTTTATGGACCGCTGAAGCCACATGTTTTTAATATACAGTCTCTTTTTGACAATTCATGAAAACATTGTGAGGCTTTGGGGTCCCTAAGTGTGGGTTGCCTGTAAGTCGGACCTTCTTTCCAGGATTACCTGTACATCCCATTTCACTCCATTAGGATAGATCCATATAAGCTTGACACATTCAGCATTTATTAATTCTAAAAATAATTTCAAAATCCCTCAGCATGTCCCTCCAAATGAGTCTGGCTTCTAGCTCTGTTAGAAGAGAAAGAAAAGACCATTCAAGGGAAACTGTGAGGCATGGAATTGTTACACGCCTCCAAACTCACGGTTCCAAATCAAACATCCAGGCAACTCCAACTAATGGAACACAGCCTGTGTCCTCAAAGGCCTTGTGAAAGTCCAACAAAGGGGAAACGAGTGCAAGGGAAGAACCGATGCTCGGAGTTAGAACACCAACTTGTATGGACAAGATCTTTTGGTCACCATATCACAAAAAAGATGTTGAGAGTTTGGGAAAAAAAATCAGACAAGAACAACTAAGATGATCAAAGGCCTGGAGACTAAAACATACAAAGAACGGCTGCGGGACTTGGGTTTGGCTAGTCTAAAGAAAAGAAGAAATGGCGCAGACATGATAGCAGTGTTCCATATCTGAGGGGCTGCCACAAGACAGAGGGGGTCCAATTGTTCACCAAAGCACCAGAGGGAAGGACAAGAAACAATGGTTGTAAACTGATCAAAGAGAGAAGCAACCTGGAATTAAGAAGAAACTTCCTGACAGTGAGGACAATTAACCAATGGAATAGCTTGCCCCCAGAAATTGTGGGGGTTCCATCACTGGAGGTTTTTAAGAAGAGACTACACATTCACCTGTCTGAGAAGGTATAGGTTCTCCTGCTTGAGCAGGGGGCTGGGCTAGAACAGGGCTTTTCAACCTTTTCACCCTTGTACCACTTTTAGGATATGGCAATATGCGAGTACCACCAGTCGCCCAGCAAGGTGTCAAAAACTTGATTATACCCAAAAAAAAAAGGAAAAAAGTGATAAAGTACAAGTAGTCCTTGACTTACAACAATTTGCTTAGTGACTGTTCGAAGTTACAATGGCACTGAAAAAAGTGCCCCCCAAGCCACAGCCGAGCAAGACACCTGCCTGCCCACCCAGTGGCGCTCTTCCTCCTGTCCGAGGTTTTCATTGTTGTGAGCATTTCTGTTGAGGATTGGCAGCAGGGGTGGGGTGGGAGGTGTTTGGTTTTTATTCCCCCCGTCTGCTGGGTGGTTGCAGCAGGTTTTGGTCACTTCACATGACCCTGGGACACTGTGACCGTCATAAATATGAATCAGTTGCCAAGCATCTGAATGTAAATCACAAGACCCTGGAGATGCTGCAACATTCCAGCTGATCGGCGTTTCTTCTGGGCTCAGAAGTGCCAGGATCAATGCTGAGCTCCAGGTGGAGCCTGGTGCTGATCTTGGCACTTCCACTGAGCCCTGACAGCCCCGAAGAAGTGCTGATCCTGGCGCTTCCGCTGAGCCCTGACAGCCCTGCAGCTCCAGTCATCTCTTGCTCAGGCTTGTGCGGTGCTGCCACCAGTTCAGCTCATTCCCCTCCCCCGCTACCACTTTTCTAGGATGGTCGTGTACCACTTGCCAGGTGCCAATGTACCATAGGTGGTACCCGTACCACTGGTTGAAAAGCCCTGGGCTAGAAGACCTCCAAGGTCCCTTCCAGCTCTATTCTATTCTATTCTATTCTATTCTATTCTACTCTACTCTACTCTACTCTACTCTACTCTACTCTACTCCATTCCATTCCATTCCCTTGGATAGTTTTTGCAAAGCTCTAGTAAAGCTCTAGTAAGACTAGTCTACAGTAGATGGAGCACACCATGCTAAATCTAGAGGCTAAAACATATGAAGAATGGTTGCAGGAACTGGGCATGGCTAGTCTAATGAAGAGAAGGGCCAGGGAAGACATGATAGCAGTGTTTCAATATTTGAGGGGCTATCACAGAGAGGAGGGGATCAACTTATTTTCCAAAACAACCGAAGGCCAGACAAGAAACAATGGATGGAAACAGTTCAAGGAGAGATTCAACCTAGAAATAAGGAGAAATTTTCTGACAGTGAGAACAATCAACCATTGGAATATCTTGCCTTCAGAAGTTGTGGCACTTCATCATTGGAGGTTTTCAAGAAGAAACTGCACAGCCACTTGTCATAAATGGTATAGGGTCTCCTGCTTGAGCAGAGGGTTGGACTAGATGACCTATAATGTCCCTTCCAACTCTGTTATTCTATTATTATTATTGTTGTTGTTGTTGTTGTTGTTAAACTAGTGTTTCCCAAACTTTTTCCTCCCTTACCCAAAACCATGTATCAGAAAGTTTTATTAAATCTCAAGAACTTATTATAAGTCCCTTCCTTTAGCATTGAACAAGTTACCATTGATAATTGATGAAATTATTCAAATTTTTGCCTTGGGAACTTTTCAAGTATATTTTAGTAAAATTTAAACATCCTTGTTCTGATGGATAATGGGTTCATGTGTCTTTTATACAGGTTGGGTAATGTACTTAGGCTTGGGAAGCACTGGGCTAAACCATACTACAATTTGTTTGCTTCTGATTGAGCTTCTGCTGCAAACCCAGCCACTGTGGGGCTTGTAAACTAGAGTCTGGCATGTACACCCAGCCGACTGTAACTGATTCAGTAAGCCTTAGTTAAGCATGCCGCAGTTTAGGGCAAGGTGGGAAACCAGCCAGAGCCTTTGTAAATGAGTAACCACCTCCTAGAAAACTTTTTCCCTGCTTTCTTTCCAAAAAAACTTCAACCCAGTGAAGGAAAAAGAAGGGCATCCAAAAAACCTGTAGGGCAGTGTTCATCAAACTTGGCAGCTTTAAGTTGTGTGGATTTCAAATTCATTCTGGCTGGGAAATTCTGGCATTGACGTCCACACATCCTAAAGCTGCCAAGATTCAGCTGTACTATGGTAGGGCCTTGTTGACACATCACCCCAGTTATGTGGCAGGACTGGACTCTCCCAGTCCCATCTGTGTGGCAGCAAAGCCAGCCAGCCTATCTGCCTGGAGGAGAATAATAATGGGGATTATTTGCTGCCTTAGGTCTTTTCCTGACCCTTTCCTTGTTTTTCAGCCTGGTTCTTGTAGTTACGCACTCAGCCTGACCTCGCATCCTCTCCAAGGGAAAGCAAGATCAAGAACCCAACCCCAATTTAGCATGCAAGCCCTTCTCTACTTTGTTTTCATTTGGAAAGGGCAGTGGCAGCCAAGAATTTGGCAGGGAAGCCTGGATTTTTGGTCAGAGCAGTGTCACGGACTAGACCATCTTCCATCCCTCCCCCACATGCACACACCGCGTCAATCCTGCTGAGGCATATATGGCCAGCGCCAGCCGACTGCAGCGCGACTTGGCACAGCTGCAGGTTTGGGGACGTGACAGAAAGTCATGCACTAAAAATAACCAAAGGACTCGGAGATAAAAGTTCTGTACAAATGAATATAGTGGTCTTCAGGATGAGGCAATGCTGTTTGCAACCATTGTCTCACCTCCCCTGCAATCTCCCCTCCACCCCACTCCCCCGGGTCCCTCATCCAAAATGCTCCATTCTAGGCACGGCTTGCCAGCTTGTGAGCAGCACCTGCTTCTGCTCACCCAGCCAACATTGAGTTCATCTGAGGAGAAGGATTTTTTTTTTCTCTTTCCAAAGCTTGACTTGCGCCAAGCTGACAAATCATGCTGGTTTCCTAGGCAACGGGAAGAGGGTAAAGCAGGAACACTAGAAACCTGAAGAAGTATAGAGCATCCTGAGAAGCTGGGAATTTTTTTAAAAATTGTGATTGAGTAAGCCATAGCAGGTACATTTCACCCAGAATGCTAATTGATGCTGTGAGGGTTTGCACCTCACATGATGCCCAATTCAACCAGATTATGGTTTAATATCTTCTTGATACCATTCTTCTCTATACACCCTTTGCCTAAGCTTAAGAAACCCCATTCAGTTTGGGTTCTAAAGATTCTGTTTAATGGGAACAATTTCCGTCAGGGCCAACTCTATAAATGATTGCCTCTAGAAGGTTCTAGAGGCAAGAAGGCAAGGAGCTGGAAGAGGGAAGATATACCATGCCATCTGCTCTGCATCCCCTATGGCAGGGGTCCTCAAACTTGGCCACTTTAAGACTTGTGGACTTCAACTCCCAGAATTCCCCAGCCAGCATGTTTGAGGACCCCTGTCCTATGGTAATGGCAAACAGATGTTGCCTCCTTATTCTGCTGTTTATACGAAATGTCCAAATATCAGTCTTGAAGGAAGATTCCACCTTAGTTTGCACTTGAAAAAGGAAGAAGCACCATCTCAAGGAGGCAACATCTGTTCGTCTTTACCTTAAAAACAGACAAGTTCATACAGGAAAGTAGCATGGATACCCACCATTGGGGCCTCATCCAAAACCATATTAGAAGTCCACAAAGAGAGCACTAGCTAATAAATGCTCAAAAGGCTAAAGGCAGTGCATAAAGTTCTGGATCAGATGATGTTTTCAAACAGCCTTCAGATAGCCACCCCGCTCCTTAAATGCAACTCAAGTAAATTAAACTTGAAAATTACTTGAAACAGATGGAACTGGAGCAGGGGGAGAATAGGTAGGGTCAGTTGTACACACCTATACCAGTTGGTAAGTGTCATCATGATGTAGAGGGAGGCCAGGAAGAGGCAGATATGGAAAAAGGTGTAGTTGTAAGACACTCCATCCTCTTCGTTGTCATAGGCCCGATGCACTCCATCTTCAGGGTTAGTGTTTCCACCCCCTAGCATAGCTGGACTTTCTTCTGTGAGCATCATCTTGTTCACTTGTGTATGGTCTGAGGAGCGGATGCTAGAATCAAAACAAATGAGACTTAGTAGGTTTATCTGCAATTGGTATCACCACCCCTCTTGCTTACCTCCATACTCACAAACCATTATTCACTTATCAATGGAGAAACTCTTTGGATCCATTGTTTTAAAGTTTATGGATTCTTTTAAATCCAGCTTTATCAAGAGAGTATTATAGGGTAAATAAAGAATTGAAGAAATCACTTCCAATTTCTATGGCCTGTTTTAGAAGCAAGTCTTTTGGGGCTGGTAGAGATATTTGGTAATTTGACAATAGATCATGGCAATTCTTTTAAAATTGTTGCCAAGGTCAACCAAACCTCCATTTACCAGAAAGCAAACACACATGAATAAGGATGTTGAATATTCTGAAGATTCTAGGGCAGGGGTCTTCAAACTTGGCCCTTTTATGACTTGTGGACTTCAACTCCCAGAATTCCTCAGCCAGGCACGCTGGTTGAGAAATTCTGGGATTTGAAGTCCACAAGTCATAAAAGTGCCAAGTTTGAAGACCCCTGTTCTAGGGGATGTTCCATTTTCTTTCCAGACCACGCCCATCCAAGAGTGATTGGGTAGTTTCTGGAAGTTAATCCTCCAAATTAGAAACTATGTGTTGTATGCAAGGGATAATCAACTCCAAAACAGGACTGTAGATCATCTCAAACAGTTTGGAAGATTTACTTAGAAAACCATTCCTGGAATGGCTATGTCTGGAGGAGATTCAATGTAGTAAGAAGGAGAATCAGAACACTCCAAGCTTTTGTAGAATGTTCTATTTCAGGATCTGTAAATACTGTATATCCCCACAAAATAAGACCGATCATCACTACAATCCTCAATTCCTACTCCTGGTAATTCCATATCATTTATAGCCCACCATTGCTATTTCCAAAGAATGCCCTATAGCAGTGATGGCGAACCTTTTAGAGACTGAGTGCCCAAACTGCAACCCAAAACCACTTATGTATCACCGGGTGCCGGGTGGGTGTGGCCCGCTGGGTGGGCGTGGCTACAGTGGTCATGGCAGATGGGTGGGCGTGGCCAGCTTGATGTTGCTCCTGGGGAGGGATGCCTGTGGGGGCCGGGCAAGGTTGGGGAGATCCAGGGGGTCTTTGGTGGGTGGGGCGGTGGGCAGGAGGCTCGTCCTGCGGGGTGAGGTGAGGCAAGGCGAGGCGAGGCAGGGCGGGGGTGCCATTGTCACAGGGCAAGGCAAGGCAGGGGCCAGGGCGGCTGCTGCCTGACACCATTGGCCCCTGCATACAGAGACCAGTGAGCGCATGGGTGCTGGGATGCATCTGGCTATATGGGAGCTCGGCAAGTTAGCGGGCGGCTGGTTGAAGGACAGTTGCCATCTCCGGGGCATGGCGCGCGTGCCCACAGAGAGGGCTCTGAGTGCCACCTCTGGCACGCGTGGGCTATATGGGAGCTCAGCGAGTTAGCGGGCGGCTAGTTGAAGAGGACAGTTGCCATCTCTGGGGCATGGCGCGCGTGCCCACAGAGAGGGCTCTGAGTGCCACCTCTGGCACGCGTGCCATAGGTTCGCCACCACTGCCCTATAGGGACCATGCAACATACACAGGCATTCTTGTCAGCAAAGACAATGGAAAGGGTTGACCTATTCTGTAAAGCATCTGAGGGCAAGACAAGAAGTAACAGATGGAAACCTATCAAGGGGAGATTCAGTCTAGAACTAAGGGGAAATTTCCTGGCAGTGAGAACAATTAATCAGTTGAATGGCTTACCTCCAGAAGTTAGGGGTGCTCCATCACTGGAGGTTTCCAAGAAGAGATTGGACACCTACTTGTCCAGAATGGTATAGGGTCTCCTGCCTGAGCAGGGGGTTGGGTTAGAAGACTTCCAAGGTCCCTTCCGACTCTGTTATTCTGTATTCTGAATGTGCAGCAGGCCAACTTCCCATTTCATTATCTCTTATTAAGTGTTTCTAATAATACTTGGCAATCAGGTGGGCCATGGAATCTGGCAAACCCTTGAATATAACAATGTGACTGCCAGTGTAGTATCTGCACTTCTGTCCCACCACAAAGAGAGGAGGATGAACATCTAGCCAGGGTAGAGGAACCACATGGGGGAAAGAACATAAATCCTACACAATCTGGTTTTGCTCCCATACCAATAAACACTTTGGTGTGATACAGTTTTGTTCTTGGCTTTCATTGAAATGTCATTAGATGCATGAGGAGAATGGTCTTTACGGGCCATCATGTAAAGAAATCCAGAATTTTAACTCAAGGCACAAATAGCCAGGGTCAAATTTTGGACACATATTGCAAAGACTCAACTCCCTTGAGAAATCCATAATTCTGGAAAAAGAGGAAGGAAAGAGAAGAGGAGCAGCAAGTGGATGGACTGGATTTCAGTAGTGATGGGTGCAACACTGGAAAACCAGAAGGGGCAGGACTTGGGGCCAGATCGTCCTGGAGAAGGTCAACATCTCCCTGGTGGATCAGAATCAACACCAGGTTAATGGCAACTATTCAATCAATCAAGAGCATTTTATTTATAAATAAAGAGCAATTTGAATCTCGCAACCAGCAGAGGGAGTCCTGCAGCTGAAACGGAGAAACTCAGCATACAGAAAACAGCTCTGCAAAGCATTGTTGAGCCTCCCAACAGTATCACACTGAGCCACAATGCGATTTGTTTGGTTTTAGGATGCAGACATGCTGATCTGCAAACCAGTTGATGGAGCAGCGTGTTCTGTAAACCTAATCAATTTTGTCGTATTATTAAACGAATGCTTGAGCAAACCAAGGCTTAAATTCATGCAGGTCATTGGATCAGGAATCTCACCTTATGAAGAAAGTGCAGAAGACAAATATGATTAAGCCCACAATGCTTGGGGCATCCCACCATTGAGTTGGTTGGCCATTCTCAGGCTGAGCTGTTGTGCTGTTCCCTGCTGTTCTTATCAAGAGAGTTGGATTGCAGTGTTTGACTACGAAAAGAAGAGAGAAAATCTATGCACACTTCATTTCAAGCATGACAATTGCCTGCTCCTCAAACATTCCTGGGCTTGCTGATTGGTCAGGTCCTCCTAGAGAGCAAGGTAGAAATGTTTACCTACTTACAGAACCAGGAAGAGGCTTAGCCCTTTTTTCTCCCTCCAGCATGAATCATGACCCTTTGTGAGAAAGCTTGTTTTTTCCCAGAAGAGGGCACTATGCCTGAATTTGTAAAGAAAACTGGCAAAAAGCAATGAAAGCTATTTAAAAGTCCAAGAATCCTGGAGTGTTTTTTAGAGGAATTAATTGAATTAAAACAGGTTCTCCCAAGAGTCAATGCCGTAAAAATTGTAAAAAGACAGAAAGTTGGTCAACAGAGTCTTCACTGTCCTTTCCAGCTCTTACATTCTAGAGTCCTAATTTGATGAACAGGATAACACATTGCATTGAGCAAATTGAGGAGTTTGGGCTTAAGGGTATACTAGTAAACCCACTCATTGTGCTTGTAAAAAAAAAGCTTAGCAGAGGATGAAACCAAACAATTATGGTAGACTCTGCAACAGGCTTGTCAAACTTGTGACGTCACGTGACATCGCGCAACGTATCGCAACTTTTTCCCCATTGCTGGCAATGGGGTGGGCGCGGTTTTGACGTGATGCATCCGGCCCGTGGGCTGGCAGTTTGACATGCCTGCTCTACAGTTTGCAACCCATTGGCTTGACATAGTGGTACATGAATGAGGCCAAAACTAAATAGGTTGATGGACCAGATAAATCTCTCCTCTGCTCCAGGAAGGATCCCCTTAGATTCTTCAATTTATGAAATAGAGAGGCAAATGGAGAGATGAATGGCAAATGGAAGAGAAAATAAATTCAGATCCTGGCGTCCCTTGTAGTCTTTAGCCTTGGTTTATGAACAAACCACAACATATTAAACCCAAACAGAATTATGTGCATTATAGCTGGGCTCAAAGCATTGATCTAACTCAGGGATCTTCAAACTTGGCCCTTTTATGACTTGTGGACTTCAACTCCCAGAATTCCTCAGCCAGCACGCCTGGCTGAGGAATTCTGGGAGTTGAAGTCCACAAGTCATAAAAGGGCCAGGTTTGAAGACCCCTGATCTAACTAGAGACATCAAAGCAGGGATCAAGCACTAGTTTCGTTGTGGCTCTGCAACTACAGAAGGCTCTCTGCAGTTCAAGCATTCCACTGGCACAAAAGCTAACGTTTTGTGGGACTGAATAATTTTTCTTGGCTTGATTGTGTACCATGGTGGATATTTTTATTTCAGAAGCAGGTTCCATCTTCAAAAAAAACCCCAAAACACACAAAGCCCTCAAAAAAGAACATAGCAACACTGTTTACCTGGTACGTTGGCCAAAGCTGACCAGGTGACATACATGGTGTAGAGGGTAATGATGGAGGCTTGGAGAAGGCCAGAGTGAGGCTGAGCATCCTGTAGAGAAGCAAAAACTCTTGTTATAAGTAGTGAAAAACAGATTCAGGGCAAACCAGACCCAAACTAGACACAATAACGGAGCTTCCTTTTGCACTATGATGTCATGATCATATTCATTGATTACTCTAGATCAGGGGTCTTCTTCAAACTTGGTCCTTTTATGACTTGTGGACTTCAACTCCCAGAGTTCCTCAGCCAGCATGCCTGGCTGAGGAACTCTGGGAGTTGAAGTCCACAAATCATAAAAGGCCCAAGTTTGAAGACCCCTGCTCTAGATACTATTGCTCTAGTCCAGGAGTGTCAAACTGCCAGCCCACGGGCCAGACGCATCACGCAGAAGCCGCGCCCACCCCATTGCCGGCAATGGCAAAACTGTCCTGATACGTTGCGCGGCGTCACATGACGTCGCGAGTTTGACATGTCTGCTCTAGTCACTGTCAACTAGCAATCCTAACCCTAACCCTACTTACAAGGAAAGAACCTCATGATAGGCACTCTTAGTGATGCCTTTTGCTATGGAACATCCCTGTTGCAAGGATGGGTTTCCACTCTCAGGCTTTTCCATAGGCTGGCAAAACTGTTTTTTTAGAAGGCCCTTGGTGACTATGATAGAGTTTCCAGTGCCTAAATCTCCTGTACAAGTAGTCCTCAACTTACGACCAAAGTTTATGTTGCTACCACGAGAAATTTGTTAAGTGAGTTTTGCCCCATTTTACAACTTTTCTTGCCACATTGTCCCTTACTATTTTTCCCCTATGGCCACGTAAAGGGATTCCATGATAATTCACAAATATTGGGGATTCAGGAACATGACGTTCCTTATCATTGGTATAGAAATAGCAGGCTTAATACGCCATATTTTAATCTGTATTGTTGTTCATTCACAGTACCTGGCCCATCATTTTACGATCACAATAGAGCTCAACATTTCCGTTGCTAATTGAAACATTTGTTAAGTGAGTTTTGCTCCACTTCACAACCTTGCTTGCCACAATCGTTAATCACAAATCACTGCAGTGGTTAAATTATTAACACCATTGTTGTTTGAATCTGGCTTCTCCATTCACTTTGCTTGCCTGAAGGTGACAAAAGATAATCACATGAACCCGGGACACTGCAACCGTCATAAACATGAGCCAATTGCCAAGCATCTGAATTTTGATCATGTGATCAGGAGAATGTTGCAATGATGGTGTGAAAAATGGCTATTTTTTTCAGTGCCGCTTAATGGTCACAACAAACTGTTGTAAATCGAGGGCTACCTGTATTACTTATAATGATTAAAATAATAACAATAAATAATACACATTACATTTTAAATGCCTACCCTCAATCTACCTAAGATTAAGTTGATGGGAAAAGATATAAATAAATACAATAGTTCAGAGGTCCCCAACCTTGGCAACGTTAAGACTTGTGGACTTCAACTCCCACAATTCCTCAGCCAGCCAAGTCTTAAAGTTGCCAAGGTTGGAGACCCCTGCAGTAGTTCACAATACATTTTGAGCACAAGAACTTACCTGGACCTTGGGCAGTACAGAGACCACAGACACCACAATGCAGAAGATGAGATTGAGGCTGATAAAGATCTTGCTTTCAGTACAGCCATCTGGTTTGGTGTAATATATGTAGAGTAGCACAATGGCAGCAATGGAGACAGCGTAGAACAGAAAGGTGAAGAAAAACAGAGCTACGGAAGAAGAGGAAGGAAAGGACCGTCAGATTTGACAACGTAGAACGTCACGAGGTATTTATTCAACATGCTGAAGATTTGCTTGGTTTACCCTTAGCTCAACATTGCTGGATGACGCCATCATATTAGTTGTTTATTTGCTTTTAGCTTCATGGGTTGTGTGAATGCCACCATCGTGGTTCATGTATCTGAATTCAGGCTTAGCAAAGGGTTTACAACCAAAGCCTCAGCTCCATGCAGCCCACTAAAACCTTGGATGCAGGAGCCCTACAAAGATTGCCTTTGAACTGTGATATTTAATGAGGTAGAAGGGATAAGATGACTGAATACAAGGAAAGTAGCCAAATTAATAGCATTAGATTAAATCAGTGCTTTTACACAACATTGTTTAGTAATATGGAAAAGATGTAGAATTTCTTCTAGTCTTAGATGCATCTGGTTCATATGCAGCATTCCCTGCTAACAGTAATGATAGTATCTTTCAGTTTCAGGGTACCCTAAGAGCAAAATGACACCAGTGCAACAATATCCTATGAACTTAGTTTTACCCAAAGCATGACCCTGCTATTCTATGCAAGCTAGGTTCTCTAGTCTCCAGATTATAGTGCTAGCCAGCATTCTGTTGCCTTCACCCCAACAATTTAGAGATGTATGCAATGTTAGATACAAATTTAAAAGTTCAGTTCAAGCTATGTCCCACCCCTTATTTCATGCCTTTAATTTCTTTGGCTTACTATTTCTTATTCTTTCTCCATGCTCTGCATAGAATTAGTTACGGAAAAGGGAATAACGTGAAGGGCATGTATTAAGGATGCAGCAAAATCCAACTGAGTTCAGTTTTTCTCCTAACCTCATCCACTCTGTTCTGTTCTTGTACCTCTTTCCACTCAAATGTAGCCCCCAACGATGCATTCAAATAGTACCTGTAATCCTTTGCTTGAAAATCAGTTTTCCAGCCCACTTTTGTTCCCCTCCCCCCATCTTAGCCATCCACATGTGCTGAACCAGAGTTCCCCCTCTTCTCCAAGCACATCTGGCTTTTGTATACACAGGTAGTCCTCGACTTCTAACAGTTTGTTTAGTGACCGTTACAACGGCACTAAAAAAAAGTGACTTATGATCATTTTTCACACTGCTGGTACAACATCCCCATGGTCACGTGATCAAAATTCAGACACCTGGCAACTGACTCATATTTATGATAGTCGCAGTGTCCCGGAATCATGTGATCACCTTTTGTAATCTTCTGACAAGCAAAGTCAATGGGGAAGCCAGATTCACTTCAGTTAGATTTATTAACTGCAGTGATTTACTTAATAATTGTGGCAAGAAAGGTCGTAAAATGGGGCAAAACTCACTTAACAAATGTTTCAGCAACAGAAATTTTGGGCTCAATTGTGGTCGTAAGTTGAGGACTACCTGTATTGGCTGAGTATTTGAGGAACACCAGTCCCATCATAACTGAAGCATCATGATGGGGAAAGCGATTCCTTTTTTCATCCATCCATCCATCCATCCATCCATCCATCCGCACTTGGAGCATCTAATTTCAAACCCATGTACAGACCTGCATACCAGGATTTGCTGTTGCCTTCATCCGCATTGCGTAGCCATATTTGACTCCAGGAGTGAGCAAAATCAATCAAGAGGATGAGCTGGATGAGGACAAAGAGGAAGGAACCAACCACGCCAAAGTAGAACCAGACTTCATTGGGAAGAAAGCACACATGAGACATTAAATAGTCACTCCTCAACTTTCTCTCAAGCTACCATCCATTAATGCAGGGGTCCTCAAACATGGCCACTTTAAGACTTGTGGATTTCAACTCCCAGAATTCTGGGAGTTGAAGTCCACAAGTCTTAAAGTGGTCACATTTGAAGACCCCTGCATTAATGAGACAACAAAGCCCATGAGGTAATTTAAATATATCACAGAGGCCTGGAGGATGAGTAAGCTTTAAAAACAGTTTGGAAGCAATGTTTCAGCCTTAAATGGATTATAATTTCTCTCAGCCTTAATTTCTCCTGCTCGCAAATTTGACATCCAGTAGGCCTGCACAACACATGGGCCATTACGTAGCCTTATCTTAATATCTTTCTCAAAGATTTTATTTTTTTGTAGGCAGACTATCCAACAATTAGCCCCAAAATTAGCCCATCTCATTGGAGGTGGCTGCTAGATTGATGGTAAACTCCACCTCTCCCCACCTTGCTCCCTGCTCTCCACCCATCCATCCTTTTGGTTGTTAAATTGATGTATTATTCTCACTGTGTTCCTTTGCCGGTGTTATTTTATTGTTCTATTATTTTCCTTCTGTTCTGTTTGCACTCCTTTCCTTTTTTATTATTATTAAACTGCCTAGAGCAGCCCCCTGGTGAGGGGCATTAAATACATTGAACAAATTAAATAAAAATACTGATAATAATGATACAAGCAAGTAAAGGCACTTAGTCCCCTCTCATAAAATCCAAAGCTAATCTTAAGCACCATCATTCAGCCCTGAGACATTCCCTTTAATTAAGACAATGCCTGCATACATAATGAACAGAATTTTGCATCACAGATTCATTTTAATACATGAAAATTCTTTTTTTTTTTTTACCAGATGTGAATGTTCCATCAGGAATATAGAAGGCACCCACGGTTATTCCAATCAGGATCAGGAGCTTGAAGAACCAAAACCTGAAGTTGGCAGCAAGAAAATTTCTCCTCAGAATTATAGAAAAGGTAACTCAACTACAGTTAAGGTATCATCAGCAATCATGTCCTATACGACACAAAACTATTGCTGGCTTTGTGATTTGATCTGTATCTCAGCATCCTTTGCTCTCACTAATGCTTCCGGATTTATTTTTCATTTTCCAGTAATGAACAACATCCACGTCCCAAACCAAATAGTTCTTATTAGATTTGGAGCAATTGCATGTTAGGTGGACAACAACTAATCTTTTCTTCAGCAATTTTATAGCTGCCCTTTCATTCCGCCAGGTGTGAAAAATAAATCAGGAAGAGCCATAAATGGCTGCAAAAGCAATTCTCATTTTGCAGACATTCTAACAGTATCATTTTTCTGGAGGACTAATTATGATTTTGTGATAAATTAGTCATTATGGGGTAGTCCTTGACTTACGGCCACAATTGAGCCCAAAATTTCTGTTGCTAAGTGAGACATTGTTAAGACATGGTTATTCCAGCTTGCGGGACTGGCCTAGGGGAAACTTTTAGAGGGGGTTTTAATTATATTTTAATTAGACCAAATTCAAATATTTCCCTTTTAACTAATTTTTAAACTTGTAGTGTTATTTTTGTATTTTTACCCGATTGTTAGCTGCCCTGAGTCCGCAAGGAGAAGGGCGGGATATAAATTTAAATAAATAAATAAATAAATAAATAAATAAATAAATAAAGTGAGTTTTGCCCCATTTTATGACTTTTTTTGCCCCAGATGTTAAGTGAATCACTGCAGGTGTTAAATTAGTAGCATGGTTGTTAAGTGAATCCAGCTTCCCCATTGACTTTGCTTGTCAGAAAGTCGCAAAAGGGGATTGCATGATCCAGGGACGCTGCAACCGTCATAAATGTGAGTCATTTCCCAAGCGGCTGAATTTTGATCACGTGACCCTGGAGAATGCTGCAATGATAGTGTGAAAAATGGTTATAAGTCACTTTTTTCAGTGCTGTTGTAACTTCAAATGGTCACTAAATGAATGTAAGTCGAGGATTACCTGTACTCTAGGCCAGGGATAGGCAACCTTGGCTCTTTTATGACTCGTGGACTTCAACTTCCAGAATTCCTGAGCCAGCATGACTTGGGCTTGGAAACCTCTCCCTTTCCCCTCAGCACGGCTGGCTCAGGAATTCTGGGAGTTGAAGTCCACAAGTCATAAAAGAGCCAAGGTTGCCTACCTCTGCTCTAGGTTCAGACCATATGCCTGAATTGAGTTAAGTTAAGTAAAGCTAACCTTACAACAATCCATTACAGATAGTCCTTGACCTAGGACCACAATTGAGCCCAAAATTTCTGACGCTAAAGCAGCACCAGAAAGGAGTTAAGGAAGTTTTGCCCCATTTTACAGCCTTTCTTGCCACAGTTGTTAAGTGAATGGTTGCAGTTGTTGTTAGTAACAGTTGTTAAGTGAATCTGGCTTCTCCATTGACTTTGCTTCTCAGAAGGTCACAAAAAGTGGTCGCATGATCCCGGGACGCTGCACCTGTCATAAATATGAACCAGTTGGCAAGGATCAAATATTATGTGATCATGGGGATGCTGCAACTGTTGTTAAGTGAGAAAAGCAGTCATAAGTCACTTTTTTCAGTGCCATTGTAACTTCAAACGGTCACTAAACGGATGGTTATAAATCAAGGACTACCTGTACTTCAGATTTGAATAACATACCTGGCTATATTTAAGATGAGCTGTAAGTAAACATGACTAAAGACCTTGCTAGGAAACAATCTAGGTTCAGAGACTAAGCTGATTTATAGTATGGGTTAGCATACCACTAAACCAGGTCACTGATGAAGCAAGGTTACTTTATTTTTAAGAGAGGATTTATTTATAAAGCTTGCATGGTCCTGTTTCAGGGAAGGCATGAAGACATTTAATATCACCTTCCTGCAAGCCTTGGATTCTAGTTTCACCTCTGAAGCTTTATATCAACCAGCAGTGCTATAAAATATAGCAACTAATGGGGAGAAACTGGATTTCAACAAGTCATTGGAACACATACAAATACACAGAGAAATAAGCTATTTAATCAGCCTTTCAATCCTGAGTTCCAATGGGGGGGGGGAAGTCTTAAAAATAAATATTAGTCCATTGATCCTGCTGTAATTTTTCATGGGCAGTTTATTTTACCCTGCTTAGAATTTTTAATTAAATCTGACCATACCCAATAAACATTGACCCAACTGACTGCACAGGCAAGGTCAGTTTCAACATTTTTATCCATTTCTTAGATCTCTGCTCTTTTTTTTTTTACTGGAATTCTGCCAAGGATGATCTTAGAAATCTCTAGAAGCTTGGAAAGTACAGATCAGTGGAGAAAGTTATGGAAGAGAGGATGCAAGAAAGAAGCCGGAAATTGAAAACAATGTTGTAGATCCTGAGGTTAAACATATCTGTGTTTACACACATGATGATCCTATCAAGTTCAGCTTAATGTCTTGAGATGACAGCTATATGAAAAGAGAAGCTTTAAAATAATACTGGAGCACAGTCAAAATCAATATTGGTTCTGTGGCTTTGTCTGCCTTTAGTCACAGACACACAAACAACACAAAATGAGTCTGCAAGTTGAATCAAAGGAAGGTTCCCAGAATTAACTCCCAGATTCCCTGATCTGGTTTCTGCTGTTTGGGATAGGATAAAATGTGAGTATGAATAGCATCACGTGGACTCATGGCCTCACCCGTTCTGTATTGAAGCTCGGGGATCCTTGCTGCTCCTGACACAGAGCATTAGCAGGGCGAAGAGGAAGAAGAACGAAGCTGTGGCAAAACACATGCGGTACACCGATTTGAGACCCAGGAAGGCCTTGCAGTCAACCTTGAGGCCCACAGACATACTGCTTTCTTCGCAGAAACCAGGAAGCTGGTCCAAGGACAAAGACAACTTTAGAAAAGCCCTAATCTTTAATGCAACAACTACTGATTATTTCCCTGCCTGTTTCTCAGCATTATTTTTCAATTTAACAAGAAGAAGCTATTGATACAATAATTTTCAAAGGATAATATTATAATGTTGGTAAAATTCCCCATGTTGTATAAGGACAATATAATGGCATATTTGGAAAGAGATTCACATTCTAACCACCCGCACGTTCCTCGATTGAAAATTAAAATTGATCAAATTAAGAGAAGAACCTCTTTACCCATTCATACAAGTCAGAGATTGAGAAAGTCTCCATCTTATGAATCCATGAGCTAAACTGAATCTTAAAGAGGGGGAACAATCCAGTTACTGAGATTTCTGTAACCTCATCCTCTCCCCTTTCATTTTTTTTCTTTTTATGACCCTGTAATCCCTTTTATCAGGATGGAGTCAGGGCAACTTAATGGAGCTGAGAATTTACTGGCCAGATGCCCTTCTGATGTCTACCTGGAGTTAGCAGCGGATATTTTACCTTTCCGCCCTGATAAACATGTCGCTGCCTAGGATTGAACTCTCAACCTCCTGAATGTGAGGTGTGTGTCTTCACCTCTAGGCCACCACGCCGCTCATCCTTTCTCTTTTCAAGTTTCTTTGTTAAAGAAACTTGAGGAAATTGTTGCTTTTGGTGGAGGTGAGGAGGCCAAATTACACCATAATCTTTCCATCTTCCGCTGGCATCTTACACTTCCGTTCAATTCCAAACAACAAATTCAGGACTACATGCTTCCCCTGGGGTTTTTTTTCCCCAATCTGGAAATCTGAGCAGCCAGGAAAGCTGTGGGGTGATGGAGAAATATACAACCCCAACCAATCATGAGTAGCACTCTCCACCCACTGATTTGGCAAAAGAACATCAGATAAAGCTCTTTAAAAACACAGCACATGTGAGATGTGGAAGGATGACATTACAGAAACCACTTAAAGAGCAAACAGACAGATCACAAATTGGCTTCTTTGCCAATTTCCACTCTTGCCTATTATAAAACTAAGACTAGAGCTCAGCACATTACAGCAGATAGCAATAGCACTTAGCAATAGCACTAAGACTTCTATACTGCTTCACAGTGCTTTACAGCCCTCTCTAAGTGGTTTACAGAGTCAGCCTATTGCCCCAACAATCTGGGTCCTCACTTTACCGACCTCAGAAGGATGGAAGGCTGAGTCAACTTTGAGCCAGTGAGACTCGAACTGCCAAACTGCTGGCAGCTGGCAGTTAGCAGAAGTAGCCTGCAGTACTGCATTCTAACCACTGCGCCACCAGGCCTCTGAAATGGAAGGTAAATGGAAGGGTAAAGGACCAAGAGGCAGTTTGGGTATTTCCTGGAGCTTTCTAAAGCCCCCAAATACTTATTAATGGCGTAAGGGGAAAGCTTTATGAATTAGTTTAATAAATAATGTGTGTACATGCATGAGGGTGGGGAGAGAAATCATTACGATCAATTCTTAATGCTCCATCCTTGAATTGTTTTGGTCAGAGCAGGTCAAGGAGAGAGGACATCTTAAGAATAGACCAGCTTTGGACAGCCTTGGTCCACTCTGTTCCCGCCCAGGTGTTTAGAATTTCCCATAGTTCCTAATTAGACCATACCTACCATACCTATCCTATGTTCAAGGTCATCACCAGTTCTTTGAAGAATAGACAGAATAAATAGGAAGATAGGGCAGCTATCTCAGTAAGGGAACTGTGTGCTCTATATTCAGCTTCTATTATCTTATAGCAGGGATCTTCAAACTTGGCAACTTTAAGTCTTGTGGACTTCAACTCCCAGAATTCCTCAGCTAGCCCTTAAAGTTGCCAAGTTTGAAGACCTCTGTCTTATAGGGTTTAGCATTCTCGTCTAAAGCTGTAGTTTCCAAACACTTTTCGAAGAAATTCCTATGCGGTGGGAAGTACAATATCCCAATTTGAAGTAACTAAGGTTGTCTTCAGTGATGTTCAGTGTAATGCAGAAGCTATGGTGCCACCCTCGGATTGGGAAGATCTAGAGCTAGGTTTCCATTCAACCATGTCGCTAACTAGGTAATTTTGGCAATTCACTTTCAATCCGACCAACCAATCAACCAACCAACTGGCTGCTGTGGAAATAAAACATCCTGAGTTCTCAGAATAAAATACAGGATACGACCAGTGAACATCGTACAAAGATATTACAATCTGTGATTTGCAAGTTCTTTCAAATCCATAATGCTCCATTTTAAACCCTGGAAGTATCCCAATACAGCCACCATTCCTGAAGAGTTCTGGAAATATTTTGGAGTTGTCTGGAGTTCAAAATGTTTCCAGAATATCAAAAGAGTGTTGGAGCCTTCCAATAACATTAGACCAGGGGTAGGCAACCTTGGCTCTTTTATGACTCGTGGACTTCAACTCCACGAGTCATAAAAGAGCCAAGGTTGCCTACCCTGCATTAGACCAATCCATCTCAAACTTGTAACAGCTGCTACAAAGTCAAAATATCTCACACCCCTAACAATTACAATAATTGCTAAAATTACTTACAGTAGTATCAGTTCACTTGAAATTCTGAAGCACTTTTGGCCTCAGAGAGAAGGGAGAAGCACTGCACTGTGTGTCACTCACCTTGTGCAGCTTTTCTTCCACTCCTGGAATTATCATTATGATGGACACCAATGTCCCCAGGAAGAGGAACAAGGTGAAGCTGAGGCGTGTTACAGTTGAATTCTTGGTTGAGGGACAACAGCCACACAACAGACAAGAAGCTGAACCACAGAGACATGATACCTGTCAAGAGGGAGAAGCAGCAGCCATGTGAGAAGGCAAAGAATATATATATATGTATACACACACACAGTGCTTTTTTTCTAAAAAAAAAAAAAAAAAAAAAGGTGCCGGACCTCACACACGTCATACAACCCGCCTTGCCTACCCTACAAGGTTCCATCCAAAAAAGCACTGTATACATATGTATAAGATTGCATGCATTTATTTTAGGAATCACGATGAACAGTGGTGATATCAATATTCCTATTCCTATTTAGAGCTGTGTTGTGGTTTTCAATTATTTCTTATAATACAATGAATAGCTGCATATATTCAATTCATTGTTCAATCAATGAAAATGAATTTTAAACTTTGACAACTGTACATTTTCTTTACCAGATGTTTGCATTTTCACTATGTACATTTTATTTTATTTTATTTTACATGGTCATTTTTTTGTTCCTTAAATGTTTTAAAATAAACTTTAAAATGTTCCATATTTTAAAAAATAGATATGGGGTCATGAAAAATAATTTTGAAAAGGGACTCCACATGGAATTATTGTTACAGTTACTTAGTTTTTGCTTCTAGGATAACAAACCACCCAAAACTACTGGTAAGGAATAAACATTATTGTAAATAAAAATGTCTGTAATTTAGAAACAAAAATCTATTCTTTCCCAGTTGGTGATAATGTCCCCGTGGAGATAAGGGGAAAATCAAAGGAAAAGTCCAGCTAAGCAAGCTTCTAGAATAGTCTTGATGAATGACTCATCTTTCATCTTGATGCATCTTGATCTTACCTGCTCTTTGTGAGATTATGAGCGTGTAGACTTGTTTCACAAAGTACTTTAAGCCACACAAGTAACCCTTGGCTTATGACAACAGCTAGGACCAGAACTTCTGTTGCTAAGCAATGTGATTATTTATCCAATGTCCAATTTTACAATCTTTTTCTCTTTGGTCATTAAGCAAATCCAGCTTTGCCCATCGATTTTGCTTGTTGGAAGCCCCCTGGGAAGTTCACAAATGATTATCACATGAACCCAGGATTCTGCAATAGTCACAAATACACACCATTTGTTAAGTGCCCAAATTAGGATCTTGTGACCATGGGGATGCTGTGATGATAGTAAGTGCAAAGATTGACCGTAAGCCTTTTTTCCCCCAATACCATCGTAATTTTAGTCATTAAACAAATTGTCAGGCACAAGTAACTCAAACCACCAAAATTACTCTGTGAATAGACCCAAGTATTTATTGCTGATCATCTATATTACAAGAATCTCACCAGACTGCCTATCTTCCCTTGGGAAACAGCAGATATAGACCTAAGGGTTTGACCTCAGACATTTTCCCTCCCAAGCCAGCTCCAAGCTAGAATGTCTTTTTATTCACCTTAGAAGAGCCCCCTCTCCTTCAGCCAGTTATTCTGCCACACAAATGGTCATTAAATCGATGACTACCTGTACTTTAACTTATGTTGGAGAGAGACTGGCCGAGTCAAGGTGAGACATCAAGTGGGGGATTAGTCTAGAATCTTTAAATAAGCATAAAAAGGCAAAATCCAACTCCCCTTGAATGCAGTTAAACCTTATCTAGTCTGGCCCAGGTGCAAACCATCTGTCTATGAACCATCCTGTGAAATAGGCATGAGCAATAAAGTAGCTAATTAAACTTTTCATGTGTGTAACTGGTTATTCATGCCTGACAACTATGACTTACTGAATAAACCACTGAATGGGTTCACAGTAATGCTAAGCACAGCCTACGGTTCATACCCACAATGGTTGGCCTGACTTGATGTATTATGCTAAAACCAAAGCAACCTATATTGCTTTGCACAGCTTGCTTTGCAAAGCAAGAGTCTGCAACTATCATTTTCTTTCTACATCAGACATGTCAAACACAAGGCCCGGGGGCCAGATGCGGCCCGCGAAGTGGTTTCATGTGGCCCGCGAAGCCATCCTGGAAACAGTGAGGGAATGGCCCCCGCTGCCATGGCCCTGGCTGCATTTCTTGCCTGTTTTTCTCCCTCCCTCATCTCAAATATTTTCCCACCATTCTGTACTTAGGAAGGAAGAAAAGAAAGAAGGAAAGAAGGAAAGAAGGAGAGGGAGGGTCTGAGGGAAGTCCTGCCTTAGTCCGGTCCTGCTGCCCTTTTACCATCCCCTTGCCCCCTCCTCCTGGCCTATCCTGGGGTCTCCCATCCTATTGCTAAGGAAGCTTTGGATACAAAGCCAGGTCTCCTCCCATGGAGAGGGAATGGGCCTCCCTCTGACTTTGCCTTCATACCCATCATGAGCAACCTGGCTAAGGAGAGCAAGCACAGCAGCAGCAGCCTTGAGGAGGAGGTAAGTGCAGCTGGGCGCCCCCTTGGGGAAGTGGGGCTGGGCTTGGTGCCGCA
The DNA here is from genome assembly GCF_001527695.2 of Protobothrops mucrosquamatus. Lineage (NCBI taxonomy): Eukaryota > Metazoa > Chordata > Lepidosauria > Squamata > Viperidae > Protobothrops > Protobothrops mucrosquamatus. The sequence continues at coordinate 483,209 of NW_015387663.1, forward strand.
GGTGCTCAAGGGCCAGGCTGGGCATTTGACCTCTGCTGCCCAGGGCTCCGGGCAGCCCACACTACCGTCCAGCCCCACACATGGTTTGAGAGGAACGGTGAGGCTCCTCCAGTGGACCATGCCTTGGCACTTGCCCTGGTCCCACCCCCTTCTGCCAGAGACCCTCAGATTTGTCCCACTCCTGCCCAGGCCCACACAGGCCCTCTTGACACAAACGATATAGAGCTGGCCATGCCCACCCAATAGGCCACACCCACCCTGGCCACACCACACGGCCCCCCCGAGGGCAACCACAATACTGATGCGGCCCTCAATGAAACTGAGTTTGGCACCCCTGTTCTACATACTTCCAGATGTATTTCCTGAGAACTCACTTCCCATCTTCCCCATCTGCATGCTCATCAGTTGGGCTAAACTACAATTTATATCACAGCACTCTAGAACAGAAGTCTTCAAACTTGGCCCTTTTATGACTTGTGGACTGGCATGCCTGGCTGAGGAATTCTGGGAGTTGAAGTCCACAAGTCATAAAATCCCACAGCTGAATCACACAGAGTAACTAAAGCACAGTGAAAAAAAATGTATTCTTTTATCTAGATTTGCTCTCTGTTATGTTCCTAGATGAGATGCAGATAACAGTATAGACCAGGGGTCTTCAAACCTGGCCCTTTTATGACTTGTGGACTTCAACTCCCAGAATTCCTCAGCCAGCATGCTTGGCTAAGGAATTCTGGGAGTTGAAGTCCACAAGTCATAAAAGGCCAAGTTTGAAGACCCCTGGTGTAGGCATACAAATTTTCCCCAAATCCAGATAGGGGCAAATCTTTAGTAACAGTCAAAGGCAAACTTTTTGCTTTACTCTGGAATGGTAAAGCAAACACCTGAAAGGTAAGTGGCAAACACCTGAAAAACAAGATACAAACATTTTGTTAATGTCTCTAAATGCAAACGTTTCCTCACCTTACTCATTCTGCCTTGCATATTTCTAAGGGAAAATACTCTACCACCAATCCAACATTTGTACAAATGTTTTTAAGTGATACTTTGTCAGATATGACCGATCAAGTTTGTGTCTTATACGTACGACTTCTTTCTTATGAAAAGGACTCAAAATCATGACTTTCTATATCCGATCGTTATAACATGGAATGACTGAAATTTTTCTTGTTTTCAAACGTACGTTTTCACTCTTATTAAGTTGTATCGTAAGGGTAGTACCGCACACAAAAGTTTTTTTTAAATAAAGCTGCAAATTGATGAAATAGCATCTATTGTGAATGAGCTTCATGTGTCATCCAAACTAGGACTGTGGTCACAAAACTGTAGTTAGAATAAATAGCAAATAACACAGATAAAGCCAGGAAACCATTCATGCAAAAAAATGGCAAGCCACAGACTTTTTAAGCTATTCTTACATATCTTCATACCGGCCATCCAGATTTCACTCTAGTACAGTGATGGCGAACCTTTTAGAGACCGAGTGCCCAAACTGCAACCCCAAACCCACGCATTCATCATTTGGTGCCGGGTGGGTGTGGCCCATTGGCTGGGTGTGGCTGCGGTGGTAACGGCAGACTTGGTGGGACTAAAAAGTTCAATCAATCAATTCCAACTTTGCAAGATTTTTTTTCCTGTGAGAAGTTGAAATTGACTGATTGATTGAAACTTTTTTTTTTGCACACGGCGGTGGAGGCCTAAAGCGAAAAGGTTTTATAAAACCCAGCTGAAGGCCTAGGACTGGGGCGATGGCGCGCGTGCCCACAGAGAGGGCTCTGAGTGCCGCCTCTGGCAACCGTGCCATAGGTTCACCACCACTGCTCTAGTATGTTATATCATCCCATCCTGTATGATTTAGTGGCCCATGTAACCTTGGAAAAACTATGGATCAGTTATCCCAGATAAACCTGTCATATGAACATGGCCATGGTATGTGAAGATATTGAGCGTTAAGAAAAATTTAATAGTTGAATTTAAAATGGTTGAATTTAAACATTTATATATTTCACCCCTTTTAGGAGTTTTATTTGTCTCACTCTCCATTGAATGTACTTTTTAAAACTGCTCTGCTCTTTTACCGTGTTTTACACTTGTCATTACTACTTCCATTCTGATCCAAATGGTTCATTTGCCTTGCAGAGAAAAAGCATGAAACCCACACAACCAAGCCTTTTGTACAATGTTGTATTCCTAAACAGCCAGAATTCAGGTGCTCTTAATTTGCTTTTTCCCCAATTTTTTCCTACTTCCATTTAAACAATCTAAATATTTTGTTTTGTATTTTTGGATATCAATTTTGTTTTTCCAAATTGTAAAGTTTGGGGGGGGTTGGCTAGAGTTGGTTATAGTATGGATAAAAATACTTTAATTAGTTGACTCTCAAAAGTTCTCCAAGTTGTGGCATTCCACTTCATTGCTACTTAACAGCAAATTATTTTTGTCTCGGTGTTCCAAGAGTTAGGAACAATGTGTTTCCTTTTCTGAAGTTTCCATACAGTAGGTCCACAAAATAATAATAATCATGCAACAATATCCTTATCTTGCCTTTCCTTTTACAAACTCTTTCAATGCAAATGTCTTACTCATAATTTAGTGTATTTCTTAATCCAGGAAAACATACAACATCCTGATTGGTTCAATCAGTAACCCCTCCACAGTTACCATTTATAGAAACTTTACAGTTTCCTACATTTCCTAACTGCTGCTACATTACACATCACAACTTTTATGCAATGCACCAGACTTTCAAATCACCTGGTACATTTGTCTCTGAATTGTCCAATGCTAACACATATTCTGAGCAGGTTTGGTGTAGTGGTTAAGGCATCAGGCTAGAAACCAGGAGACCATGAATTATAGTCCTGCTTTAGGCACAATGTCCATCTTGATCTAGCTAGCCTTTCTCTCAGCCTTAGGAAGGAGACAATAGCAAACTACTGTTGAAAACTTGCCAAGAAAACTGGAGGGTTTTTGCCCAGGCAGTTGCCAGGAGTCAACATTGTCTCAAAGGCACAAAAAAAAAATCCTAAGAACTTTTCACAAAGCCTTTACCCTTCATTGATTTTAATATGAGGACATAAAATAGTTCCCTCCCACTTCATTGAGACTTACTGCTTCGTTCTGGATCGAAAAAATGAAAGGTTTGAATTTCTTTGCTTCCAACAGGATTCAAGAAAAGATTCCACTCTCAACTACTGAAGCTTTCTAAATGACTCTATCTTGTTTAGAAAAGATTTTGAAGAGTAAGTATGATATAAACTATCTGCTCTTATTTTTAAAAAAGTGCAGTATATTACCGGTAATCTAAAAACTAGACAAACATCAGATCAATGTGTTTTAACCAGTTAAGGTCTGAATCTACAAATATGAATGTTGTTAATAAGCAATTTAAACTACCACTGTAATAATAGCCAATCACCAATATCTATCACCAATCACCTCACACACCTATAAAAACATCATGCCACTCAGAGATTCTATCTCATTAAGTTTTAATAGTCAGATTCTTGGCAACAGCTATGTTTTCTTTAAAAGGGCTTCTGCTGAAAGCTGTGGAACATCCACCCAGTTAAATCTTTTTACAGTTTAATGCCAACAGCACATTTATTCAGAAGTCCACCCCACTGACTTCAGTTTGGTTCACTCCCAGATGACTTTCAATGAAGTCATACCCTATGTGTGACCAGCCATTTCCTTATAACATGGTGTTTGCCTCACACCCATTTTCCTAATTCCACTCTCAGTTATTCATTTTATTTCATTTTTCATTTCATTTTATTAAATTTATACCCCGCCCTTCTCCCGGAGGACTCAGGGCGGCTTACAGCCAGTTTAAAAACAATAATACAATACCATACAAAATTTAAAAATGATTAAAAATAAATATTTGGATAGGCCGCTTCTACTAAAATTTTGTTAAAACCAATTAAAACCAATTAAAATACCCCTAGGCCAGTCCTGCCCGCTGAAATAACCAAGTCTTGAGGGCGCGGCGGAAGGAGGGGAGATCCGGAATCACCCGGATCTCTGGGGGCAGCTCGTTCCAGAGGGTGGGTGCTCCGACAGAGAAGGCTCTCCCCCTGGGGGTCGCCAGCCGACACTGTCTGGTTGACGGCACCCTGAGGNTATGAAACAGTCTATACTGGCTAGTTCAAACACAGAATATGCATGCTGAAGAAAGAATACTTTTCCTGAGTTTTAGTACTGAAAGATATAGGCTAGCAATATTGTACCTTACTGACTTTAAAAAGAACAAAAGTTTGCATGCAAAAGTGAGAATAATTCAACATAGCATTCCCATCATGGCGTGTGTTTTCAAAAAAAATAATAAAGCTGCAAATTGATGAAATAGCATCTATTGTGAATGAGCTTCATGTGTCATCCAAACTAGGACTGTGGTCACAAAACTGTAGTTAGAATAAATAGCAAATAACACAGATAAAGCCAGGAAACCATTCATGCAAAAAAATGGCAAGTCACAGACTTTTTAAGCTATTCTTACATATCTTCATACCGGCCATCCAGATTTCACTCTAGTACAGTGATGGCGAACCTTTTAGAGACCGAGTGCCCAAACTGCAACCCCAAACCCACGCATTCATCATTTGGTGCCGGGTGGGTGTGGCCCATTGGCTGGGTGTGGCTGCGGTGGTAACGGCAGACTGGGTGGGACTAAAAAGTTCAATCAATCAATTCCAACTTTGCAAGATTTTTTTTCCTGTGAGAAGTTGAAATTGACTGATTGATTGAACCTTTTTTTTTGCACACGGCGGCAGAGGCCTAAAGCGAAAAGGTTTTATAAAACCCAGCTGAAGGCCTAGGACTGGGGCGATGGCGCGCGTGCCCACAGAGAGGGCTCTGAATGCCGCCTCTGGCAACCGTGCCATAGGTTCGCCACCACTGCTCTAGTATGTTATATCATCCCATCCTGTATGATTTAGTGGCCCATGTAACCTTGGAAAAACTATGGATCAGTTATCCCAGATAAACCTGTCATATGAACATGGCCATGGTATGTGAAGATATTGAGCGTTAAGAAAAATTTAATAGTTGAATTTAAAATGGTTGGATTTGAACATTTATATATTTCACCCCTTTTAGGAGTTTTAGTCTCACTCTCCATTGAATGTACTTTTTAAAACTGCTCTGCTCTTTTACCGTGTTTTACACTTGTCATTACTACTTCCATTCTGATCCAAATGGTTCATTTGCCTTGCAGAGAAAAAGCATGAAACCCACACAACCAAGTCTTTTGTACAATGTTGTATTCCTAAACAGCCAGAATTCAGGTGCTCTTAATTTGCTTTTTCCCCAATTTTTTCCTACTTCCATTTAAACAATCTAAATATTTTGTTTTGTATTTTTGGATATCAATTTTGTTTTTCCAAATTGTAAAGTTTGGGGGGGGGGGTTGGCTAGAGTTGGTTATAGTATGGATAAAAATACTTTAATTAGTTGACTCTCAAAAGTTCTCCAAGTTGTGGCATTCCACTTCATTGCTACTTAACAGCAAATTATTTTTGTCTCGGTGTTCCAAGAGTTAGGAACAATGTGTTTCCTTTCCTGAAGTTTCCATACAGTAGGTCCACAAAATAATAATAATCATGCAACAATATCCTTATCTTGCCTTTCCTTTTACAAACTCTTTCAATACAAATGTCTTACTCATAATTTAGTGTATTTCTTAATCCAGGAAAACATACAACATCCTGATTGGTTCAATCAGTAACCCCGTCCACAGTTACCATTTATAGAAACTTTACAGTTTCCTACATTTCCTAACTGCTGCTGCATTACACATCACAACTTTTATGCAATGCACCAGACTTTCAAATCACCTGGTACATTTGTCTCTGAATTGTCCAATGCTAACACATATTCTGAGCAGGTTTGGTGTAGTGGTTAAGGCATCAGGCTAGAAACCAGGAGACCATGAATTATAGTCCTGCTTTAGGCACAATGTCCATCTTGGTCTAGCTAGCCTTTCTCTCAGCCTTAGGAAGGAGACAATAGCAAACTACTGTTGAAAACTTGCCAAGAAAACTGGAGGGTTTTTGCCCAGGCAGTTGCCAGGAGTCAACATTGTCTCAAAGGCACAAAAAAAAAAAATTCCTAAGAACTTTTCACAAAGCCTTTACCCTTCATTGATTTTAATATGAGGACATAAAATAGTTCCCTCCCACTTCATTGAGACTTACTGCTTCGTTCTGGATCGACAAAATGAAAGGTTTGAATTTCTTTGCTTCCAACAGGATTCAAGAAAAGATTCCACTTTCAACTACTGAAGCTTTCTAAATGACTCTATCTTGTTTAGAAAAGATTTTGAAGAGTAAGTATGATATAAACTATCTGCTCTTATTTTTAAAAAAGTGCAGTATATTACCGGTAATCTAAAAACTAGACAAACATCAGATCAACGTGTTTTAACCAGTTAAGGTCTGAATCTACAAATATGAATGTTGTTAATAAGCAATTTAAACTACCACTGTAATAATAACCAATCACCAATATCTATCACCAATCACCTCACACACCTATAAAAACATCATGCCACTCAAAGATTCTATCTCATTAAGTTTTAATAGTCAGATTCTTGGCAACAGCTATGTTTTCTTTAAAAGGGCTTCTGCTGAAAGCTGTGGAACATCCACCCAGTTAAATCTTTTTACAGTTTAATGCCAACAGCACATTTATTCAGAAGTCCACCCCACTGACTTCAGTTTGGTTCACTCCCAGAGGACTTTCAATGAAGTCATACCCTATGTGTGACCAGCCACTTCCTTATAACATGGTGTTTGCCTCACACCCATTTTCCTAATTCCACTCTCAGTTATGGCTTCCAGGGCACAGACAACATCCTGAAATAAATCTCCCAGCAATGCTGTTGACATAAACTTCATTTCCCAGGCATCAATTATCAGGGCTTTAAAAAGAAAAAAAAACATTACAAGAAAAAAAACAAACATTATTGTACCATACATGGCGGGAGGGATCAGAAGGATGAGAAAAGTGGAGCTTTCTTGTGTCTGTTGGTCCCAATTTTAGAGAAGTAAAATACACAAAAGATCTGTGACTCATCTCATTGCATAAAAAAAAAAATACTCATAGGCATCTCTTATTGACCCAAAGGAACAAGTTTACTATATAACTTTCTCTAAGATTTGCTGAATATCTTCAGCCTGCTTGGAATTTATAATATAGAAGTGGCAAATAGCCCATCTTAACTTCTACCTGAAACTCATTAAACTTTACACTCAACCATTGCAAGATGAATGAGAAAATGGACATCCAAGGCATCTTTGGGTTCAAAAGAGACCGTTTGAAAAAGTGAAATATTAATCTTAAACGTTTCTTACACCAAAGCCAAAGGAAATGATTTCCTTCCTCTCTGACCACCTTCAGAACCCACCAAGTTCTAAAATGTTTGGTGGGAGTTGAGCACAGGATGTATAAACCTACAACTGTGCTTCGTTCAATCAACTACAATTAAGCAAACCCTGGTTGAAACCAATCTGAGAACCTAGCCTCTCATCCATTCATTTTCCCATAATAAAAAGAAGGAAAAGAAGAAACTAAGGAGCCATCCACAAGCCTCCGGGAAGGAGGCTGGGAACTCCCGGTTGAACAGCGAGGGAACAACCTGCGAGTTTCCCTACCCGACACTCAAGAAAGTAACCAGGAAGTATCGCTCGGATCCCAAGACTTCTTTTTACCGCCCACTGAATAGCTGGGGAAGGCTCTGTATAACAGCCACACCTGTTGAATTTCTTCCTTTGGGTTATTGAACAGTTAAAAGTACCTTTCTCAGTAGAGCGTGGTCGGGAGGGGGGGTGGGTTTAGTAGGAAATATTGGGTCCAAAGAACGATTTCCGACGGGGGAAACCAAACAAGAGAGTCAACTTTTCGCCTGCTCCCGAGTAAACCCGGGCAGGATCAGAGCGGGACCCAAAGAAGCGGGTTCCTCAGTAACGTGGGGAAAGGAAGGGGGCGAGAATGGCGTCGGTCTCAGGTCCGGGACTCCTCCTTCCCTTTCTCCCCCGGGCCAGTCCCCCACGACGTCCGCAAGCAAAAAGAACCGACAAGTCGGAGAAACAACGCGCCGCCGTTTGACCCGAGAAAAGCCTCGGGAAAGTCAGGCTCTCCCCCCCCCCCACCACCCCGGGCGGGAAATGAGACACTCACGCAGCTCAGCAAAGAGCAGACCCCCAGGCAGGCTCCCATGTCGCCGGCCACGCCTCCGGAGCCCCCCGCCTTGCAAAGTCTCTGCTCGGTCCGGCGCAGTTCCCGAAAGCAATCCACTCCGCGGCCAGGCGGCGCTCCAACGGAGACCTCCCGAAACCACTCGGCACTTTTCGGCTGCCTTCGCCTCCCTCTCTCGCTTTTCCAGGCAGCTTGCCAGACTCTCTGGCCACGCCCCCCTCGCTCAGCTGGCGGGGTGGGGCGACTGGGCGGGAGCCGGGCACACCTGGCTTCCAGAGGCGGGGCGCCTAATTAAGGCAGTGGGGTCACGTGACGAGCTTAAGCGGTTGCAAGGAAGGCGGGGCGCGGTCTAAGGATTCGGCTGCTTGGGATGTTTTTAATGAGTAGCCCAGGGGTCTTCAAACTTGGCCTTTTTATGATTTATGGACTTCAACTCCCAGAATTCTTCAGCCAGCGTGCCTGACTGAGGAATTCTGGGAGTTGAAGTCCACAAGTCATAAAAGGGCCAAGTTTGAAGACCCCTGGTGTAGCCTGTCAGTCGGAGAGACGTGGGGGGCGTGACGTTACTTGACTCGACTTCCTTGTATGTTTTGACCCCACTTTCTAAATTTACATCTTGACTCTCTTCTTTCTATAATCTATCCTGTCTAATCATTAGAACCATAAATCAAAAGTTCATTTTTTTTTATTTTTACACAAAACATTCATAAAAGGCTTCCAGTCACCAATAAATTATCTTATCAAAGAAGTCAATTTATTCATTTCAGTAAAATTTGTCAACTTCACCAACCATCCCTCCAGAGTGGATAGTCTCAAATCTTTTCATCTCTGTACATACAGTAATCTCACTGCTGTGATCATATATTGAATTAATCTCCTGTTGCTTTTTTTTCTAACTGTTTATCCATTAATCCTAAAAGGAAAAGTTCTATATATAATTTGTTGGGCAAGTCCTGATGCACACAGATTGCTCAACCCAGTTGGCAAAACAAAGGGGCTCAGTTTACATACTGCACAGAGCCAAAACCAAACAAACCCCATAATAATGTAGCATAACAGCTACATCATTTATGGTTCAAAGACATAATGTAGGTGGGTTTTGTACAGTTCACAAACCAAGCCATTGTCTGGATTTGCAGAGCAAGGATTATTCTTAGCATATTGTGTGAATTTAATTGCAAGCTGTTTGCTATTAAACCCAACAAAGAAGTATGCAAAATCAGTTGCAGTCAGAATGAGCAACTGAAGACTCAATCAGAAATAGCAAAATTGATATAACAAGAAGAAATGCCAGGCTGGAGGGGGGGAAGGGGGGGGGAGGGAGCAAGCAAAGATTTCATGAGCAATGTGAGTTGCTGAAACTGAAATCAGACTACAATAGAAATAAGACTATAATAGAACTGGTGAGGGGGGGGGAACTGATCAACCTCAAATGCAAGTTATTTTCTCTCTCTCTTGCCAACTGCCCTCAAGATCTGTTCCACAACCACCCAACTAAGTGAATTCTGCTTAGCTGCTGGGACTATATTTAGAGTCCTATGAAAGGAGTTAGTGAGTTGCCTGGAGCCAGCACAGTATCTAAAGAGGATGTCAATATAACAGCAGTCAGGGATGAAAAATAACCAAGAGCTTTAAGTAAATCCTTTGGAATGAACTGGGTTTTACCCTGAAAAATTGCCACCAAGACTAGAAGAGTGGGCAGTGGGCTGACTTCTCTGAAATGAGGGTGAAAAGACATATGTGGATGAGTCAGGGAGAAAGAGAAGTAGTCCTCATCTTAGGATCGTTCATTTAACAACCATTCAAAGTTGTAACAGTGCTGAAAAAATGACTTGCGGCTGGCCTCAGGCTTATAACCATCACAGTGTCCCTGAGATCACATGATTGTGACTTGGATGCTTGGCAACTAGTATGTATTTATAATGGTTGCAGTGTCCCAGGGTCCTGTGATCACCATTTGTGATATTCCCAGGGGTTTTCCAACAAGCAAACTCAAAGGGAGAAACCAAATTTGCTTCATTACTATGTGATTTGCCTACCAACTGTGATAAAAAGTCATAAAACTGGTCGTGATTCACTTAACAACTGCATTGCTTAGTGACAGAAGATCCAGTCCCATCTGTGGTGATAAGCTGAGGACTTCCCTGTATCTTGCAGAATGCACAGCTAATGGAAAAAAACAGATTTGGACCAATCTAGATTTAGTAAGGGAAAGAACTGCTGACTTTAAGAAAATCACTTTTTAATCTGTCAATATTTAATCTGTCAATATTTTAAAATATTGCTGGAGGAGAGTCATGTAAGACTGTAGTAGCCAAAAATCATGAGTCTGGTAGCTCCTTTTCAGATTAACAAATTCCTTAAAAGTTATTCTCCCGAAAGCTTATGCCTCTTAATAAAATTTATTAGTCTGAAAAGGTGCTATCAGGCTCCTTTTAATTTTAGGATTTTAAAAAAGATTTTAAAACAGATTTAATATTTAATGCTCGCATTTTGGAAATAATAACAGACACAGGATAGTCTTTCTCACTGACAACACTATCTATAGCCAGTGTGAATTCATGCATAAAAATACCCAGAAAGGCCAAGAAGAAAAAAGTAGCATCAACATTTTACCAAACACTACCAGGATATTAAGAAGCCAATAGCTGAAAAGTGAGATAATCTTCAATATTGCTCAATTCTTGTGCATTGATTCTTTTGTGTCTTGAATATGGTATACCTAAGACTCCTTCAGAGGTATCTGGGTCATTGATCCTTAAACTTTCATCCAGATGTTTCTGCTGGCTGCAAATTTTGCATATTACAGTTTCTCCCCCTCCCCGCCCAAATCTGGAAAGGACCACACCTGGGAAACTTTGTTAGATTTGCACATATAGCTTGGCTATAGTTGAGTTTAACCTTCTTTTGTTGAATAAACTATTGCAATATCGATAAATCACACTTTACAAATCACAAGGGTGGGTTCACACAGGGTGCTAAGCCAAAACCAACAAACCATGTGGCAATATAGCATCATGTGTGAACTGAGAAATGCAGATATGTTTGGGATTTCAGTTGCCATCAACCACAGCTAAAAGGGGCAAAGGCAAAGAATTGTGGGAAGCGGTGGGCCAGAAAATCTTGAGACAGCCTGCTCTTCTTCTAAAGATAAAGTTTTCCTTCAGGACCTTGGACAGTCCCATCAAACCAGTAACTAGCTTCACCAAGTGGCCAATTTAATTATATCTTCAGGGTCTGTTCCTTTCATGCAATGTACATACTTTAAAGGTAACTCTCTTTAAGAAGGTAGGAAATGCTACTTGGTTGAATGCTACGTGACTGACTGATTACATTGCCTGGTTTCATTTAGGCCCAGGAAGTCATGGTGAGTGTGTCATAGACAAGGAGCCCTTTGATTGCAGGGACTTCCTGCTGGCTCTAGCCCAGAGCCTTGGATGTGGAGATCTCTGGTCTGAGGGCCCATGTCTAGTGCAACTAAAATTTCTTGTTGGTATCTATGATGCCTCTGTCCTTCTAAATCAGGATTTTTTCCCCCTGGAAGCCTAAGTCATGGCAAGTCCCATTTTATTTGTTTGATATTCAACCAAGGGTGCACAGTGCGCAGTGGCACACATTATGCTTTTTTCTCCTATTTTTCCTTATGGCAGCCCATAAGAGAGAGCATCTGGCCTAGAATCGCTCTTGAGTTTCTATGATTCAGGATGGACTTGACCCTGGGCCTCCTTTGCTCCAGTTCACTATACCTCACTGTCTCTCAAAGGTGATGCATCCTTTGAAAAGTCTGAGGAAGACTATCTTGTCTGTCAAAGGCCATGCACACTCTGCAGAACAATCCTCTGGGCAAGCTATAAGAGCTAGAAACAAATATTACAACTGTGAGTTCCAACTGAAGTCAAGGTTTCCTGGGTCCAAGTCTGATGAAGACAATCCATTTTTTCAGTTAGTGAGTGTGGTTGATAATGTCTACTAATTCTTGGCACTTGTTTGGCTTGAAGACTTTTGATGCAAGATTTTGATATATGTGATTAAACACAATCAATTGACTGTGTGGTGGCTTAGTTGGAACATATCTGGAAAGCCATATTGTGGCTCTTTAGGCTTGACTAAGCATGTTCTGTAAATCCATCTGCTGTGGATTAGATAAGAAACCAGCATTTTTTTAAAAATTACATCTTAATGCAATAAACAACCCAGTTTTAACATATTGTGCAAACCCAGGCTTTCCATACAGTGTCAAGAACAGCTTTCCATTTCCTGTCTCTTTAAATGTACTTTTGCTTCACTCCTGAAGACCAGATTACCTAGAAGGTGTAAGAATCAAACCCTTCCCTTAAACAGAACTATCAGGAATGCCATTTTATTGAATATGCTGTTTGGGATTCCTTCACTTTACAATCAAAACCGCTTTGTTAAAAAAAAGGTGGCTTTTTTCTTCGATTGGGTTGTCACCCATTCCTTTATTCTGAAGAATGAAGTTAGGTTAGCAGCCACCCTATCTGTCATTTTGATTCAGCATCCATTTCTCTAATTTAAGAGCCCAGTCCTACTGCCTCTCTTGGAATCCATTAACTTCAACGCCAATCCATGTTCTTCTCATTATGTGTTTTCCTTTGTTTAAAGCTTAGCAGCCCCAAGGACAGTTCTCAAAACCTTGAATGCAAAGATTCAACCTTGGAACCTGGAAAGCTCACTGGTATCCTTCCAGGAAATTGCCCTTCTCCCTTAAGAAATATTTGTTTCTGCTCCACCCTAGAGCAATTTTGGAGTAGCCATGGAGCCATCCCATAGCTACTGTGGGGTGCCTATGTGAAAAGAACTGGGATGTGCAAAAATAAATAATCGATAACCTGTTGCTCAGAAATGACAGTGGGGGAAAAGCAGGGTGTGGGAATGCTGAGGAGAGAAGAGAACTAAACACAGCCTTGCTCGGCAGGGAGGCGAATCTAACAACGCTCCCCCCCCAGCAGCTGAAAACAACCATGTGTAGCAGAGGCAGGCTCCCAGAGTTGTGCCAACTGAGAGGCAGGGCAAGAGGAAGACAAGACAGGAGAAAAGGGGGAGATTTATGCAAGGCTGATGGGAAACAAGGAATTCAGCTTTCTTCCTTTGAATTAGGAGAGATGGAAAAGGCAGAGGGGGCTATGCCAGCTTACCTGGCCAAGGAGAGCCACAAAATGTATGCAAGTCTCCCTCCTGCACCCCCTTCGAAGCAATTGGTAGATCCGGCAGGCGTTCCAGGCAAGCAACTCACAGTCTGCTGATACCCAAAGCATCTTGCAAATTGAGGAAGAGCGATGCTCCAGGAGACCATGGAGACTGATTAGAGATAGTGGATGCACAGGCTTCGAGGCAGATTCCATGACTGATTGTTCTTCTCTTGCTCCCCGACCTTGCCTGAGAGCCCTCCTTGGAGATCAGCCCTTCCATTTTTCCACAACTCCCTTGGTAAGTATGTCAGCTTGCTGCTTCTCTCATTGGAGTAGAAGGAGGAGGGGTTGCACTTTCTATATAGGAAGGAAGGAAGGAAGGAAGGAAGGAAGGAAGGAAGGAAGGAAGGAAGGAAGGAAGGAAGGAAGGAAGGAAGGAAGGAAGGAAGGAAGGAAGGAAGGGTGGACCATGGTAGGGTAGGGCACAGGTAACTGTCAACATTATTCAGCTGGTTGGCTGGATGCAGGGAGAAAGCAATCTGTTAATGAGCCAGTTAGTTAGGATACTAGCCTCCTTAAGGATAGAAGAACAAAAGAAGATGAGGAGGCAAGGTGGGAAAGAATAGGAAGGGCTCCCCTGGAAGAGCATGGGTGTGTAACACAAAGTGAGGAAACTTTCCACAACGCAGCATTTCACTGCCCAGCTGCTTCCATCTCTCTGGGTGCATTAGGAGTTTTAATGAGATTCTCTGCAAAGAGAATAATGAAGAAGAAGAGATTCTCTGCAAAGATTCCAAGGAAGCATGTTGCAATTCCCAAAGGGAAGCAGGGAAGGGGCTGCAAAGCTCTTCATGGATGAGAGGGAGAGGTTGGAAGGTTTGAGTGTGGTGTGGAGGTTGGATTAGCAATGCTCATCTGTTGCTGCTACAGAAGGGTTCTTGTGACCCCTTAAAGGCTAACCATTTCCAGTGCCACGAGGATGGTTTAAGAGCATCAGATGGGCAAGGCTGGGGCTTGCTTGGCAGACAATTGCAGATATCCTGGATGGGTTGATGTGGAAAATGTGTCCCTGGATGCTTTGGTTTCACTTCAATGGGCTTTTATGAAATTGAGTGTCTGATATTAACCAAGGGTTGGAAAGTCAGAGCATATTGAGAAAGAGAGACCATTGTGCAAGTCCCCCAAATTAGGCAGAATTCCATTTACCAAGCCCATGATGTTTTGTAACGATATGTAAAAAGATAATGCAGCCAACCAACAAAAACTTCTCATTTAAATCCCATTTATTTCACATCATACAGTATGCAGGGTGGGTTTACAAATTGGAGTAAGCCCATTCATTCTTGGCTTGGTGTGTTGTGTGATCTCAACCACAGTCTCTTGTTCTTTTACTAACAGCCAGTCTTTTAGAGGCTCAAATGAATCCAACAGCCAGCTCCTTTCATACTATAAATGTGCATGTCAGAAATCCACCTTCCACCCACTCTTGCCCTATTTAAGCATTTCCAATTTCTTCCTCTCACTTTTCTGCTCTGGATCTGGAGGAAGCTTAGAACAGTGCTGGCATATCTTAGTCTCACCTTCTGCAAAGGAATTTGCTCATTCCCCTGCTCCTAAGCTTTCTGAAATTGAAGCCCACCAATTGAATTGCATAATCCAAATATGTGACCGTGCCGCCTGGGTCATAGGTAATAGGTTTCATCTCTGGCAGATTAGTTTTTTAATATGCAGGCAGGCTATAGTTTTTTTCTTTTCTTTTTTTATGTCTGTTTGCATGAACTGTAAGCATTTTGCTGCCCCCAAGGACCTTATGTCAATATACAACTTTAAAACCAATCAGTTGCAGGCTGTTCAGACAGCAGAATCAAACAATGGCTAATAAAAATGAAATATCCTGCTTTGTTCACAGAAATTTGACAAGCATGCCAGATGATGTCGCCTTTCATTTGTGCCCTGTTGTATTTCCCATAACTTCTCTCTTTTTTTATTTTTGTTGTCCTTATCAGAAATTAAAAAAAGAAAGATGGATCAGTAGCCCAACCATTTTGATTGCTGGCACTAAGGGCTACCAGTAGGAAAATGCCAGCAATTTTTGCGCCCCTCCTAAACCTAGACCAAAATGAGCTAAAATTACCTCTCCAAATTAATTTTCCTTCAAGGTTGACGTCCACAACCAGGTTGCTGACATAGAAAAGGGTGTGATCTACCAGCTTTGGCTGCAAGGGCCTATGTAGCATAAGAAGGTAGCGGTATCTAATTGTCTTTGGCTTTTCTAAAATATTAAATGGATTGAACCTGGTTAATATTTGAAGGAGAGACCACTAGAAATCCCTCAAATTGTAGATTAGATTGGAAAGTTGGGGGAAAATATCCTGGAAGAAGAGAGGGACAAACCACTTCCATAACGTTGCTAGGAATACTGCACGATGTGCCCAGTAAATCACCAATTGAGTCAAGCTCAATTTGAAGACATTTTTTCCCTATATGGAAAGAAGTGACTTTTCACTCATCTTACAAAGGATGTGCAGTTTTATAAAGAATGTTGAATGGGGCTCTGAAAGAACTTGTAAATGCAAAAGCTACTTGGCTCAACTGCCTGCTGATGTAGGAAATCAGGTGGATACACCATCTGAGATAACGAGGGATCACCTGGCCCCTAAGCTTTAAAGAATGAAAACCCACAAAACAGTGACTGAATTAACAGGTTGCCTGAAGGCTTATGTGACTCTAAGGTGTTTTTTTAATCTTTGGCTTAGCTTGGGTTAAGCCAGTTATAGTGGCTGGGGACCATAGATTATACTTTAATGGGGGTTCTTTTTGGGGGGGAGGTTGTGACTTCAAGTCAGTTTTTAACTCCTGGTGATTGCCTGGACTATTCCTCTGTTAATGCAGCCCAGCACTGTGTTGGCTTTTTTTGGCAGCTGCAGCACACTGCTGGCTCATATTTAGGTGATTGTCCACTAGGACTCCGAGGTCCCTCTCACAGTTACTACTATTGAGCAAGGTGCCACCTATGCTGTACTTGTGCAATTGGTTTTTCTTGCCTAAATGTAGAACCTTGCTTTTTTCACCATTGAATTTCATTTTGTTAGATAATGCCCAGTGTTCAAGTCTGTCCAGATCCTTCTATATCTTAAGCCTGTCTTCTGGAGTGTTGGCTATTCCTGCCAGCTTGGTGTCGTCTGCAAATTTGATGAGTTCCCCACCTATCCCCTCGTCCAAATCGTTGATGAAGATGTTGAAGAGCACTGGGCCCAGAACAGAGCCCTGGGACACCCCACTACACACTTCCCTCCATGTAGATGCGGTTCCATTGAGGACCACTCGCTGAGTACGGCCGGTCAGCCAGCTATGGATCCATCTGGTGGTGATGCTGTCTACCCCACATTTTTCTATGTGTAAACCCGGCCAATTTGCAACGTAAGTTTGAATAGAGTCAAACCTGCGTTTCTCTTTCCAAAAATGTTATTGACTGTCTGGACTAGTCCCTGCGGTGTTCTTGGCAAGATTTTTCAGAAATTAGTTGCCACTGCCTCCTTCCTTCTTCTTAGGGCTGAGAGAAAGTGACTGACTCAAGGTCATCCATCTGGCTTCTTATCTAAGGTAGAATTAGAACTCATGGTCTCCTAGTTTGGTGTCTTAACCATTCCAAACTGGCTTTCATATTTTAGTATTACATGCAAATCACATCCCTATGGCTTTCTCAGCAAAACAAGGTTAAAAACAAATATTATTGCTTAGTATAAAATGTAATGCCAGCCATTTATTCTCCTACTTATATCCTGGAAATCTCTTCCTTTATTTGGTCTATATATCCTGTTTCTTGCTATTTTACTCTTGAAGACATACAGTGTAGGGCTTGTGATTAATCAACATTTCACCAAATGTGTGAGTTCTTTCCATTGACACCATGTCATGTAAAAGATCTATCAATACATATTCATCTCAGCTGACTTGTTCGCTCACTGTAAAGGATGTAGAGAAAGAATCAGTTCAGAAAAAGCCAATAAGGATGATCTGAAGTATGAGGAGGAAACCCTATGGCCTGGAAGAGACGGAAAAACCTGACCATATTCTTCTTCTTCTGACATCTACCAGCTGTCACCTAGAAGTAGGTAGTGATTGTCATTTATTCTTTTCACTTTCCCCAGTAACTGGCAATCAAACGGGTGGTGGAATAACAATAATGAAGAAGAAGAAGAAGAAGAAGAAGAAGAAGAAGAAGAAGAAGAAGAAGAAGAAGAAGAAGAAGAAGAAGAAGAAGAAGAAGAAGAAGAAGAAGAAGAAGAAGAAGAAGAAGAAGAAGAAGAAGAAGAAGAAGAAGGGGACCTTGGAGGTCATCTAGTCCAGAGGTCCCCAACCCCTGGGCCGTGGACCAGTACTGGGCCATGGCATGCCAGAAACCAGGCCGCACAAATAAGTGAAGCCCCATCCATGGGATGCAGGCAGCACATGAAACCACACCCCCTCCCCTTCATGAAAAAAACCTCTCCCCACGGAACTGGTTCCTGGTGTCTAAAAGGTTGGGGGCCTCTGATCTAGTCCAACCCCCTGCTCAGGCAGGAAACCCTATACCATTTCAGACAAATGGCTGTACAGGCTCTTCTTAAAAACTTCCAGTGTTGGAGCTTTCACCACTTTTGGAGGCAGGTTATTCCACTGGTTAATTGTTCTAACTGTCAGGAAGTTTCTCCTTAGTTCTAGGTTGCTTCTCTCCTTGGTTAGTTTCCATCTGTTGCTTCTTGTCCTGCTTTTAGGCGCTTTGGAAAATAGCTTGACTCCCTCTTCTTTGTGGCAACCTCTGAGATATTGGAACACTGCTATCATGTCCCCCCTCGTCCTTCTCTTCATTAAACTAGACATACCCAATTCCAGCAACAGTTCCTTATATGTTTTAGCCTCCAGGGCCGCAATTAAGGAAAGAGGAACAGGTAGACTTCATTCATGAAGAGAATAAACAAGTCCATCTTATATTTCCTATGGTGAATTCTTGATGCCCACTGAGCTTGATTCTATTTTTGCAGACATTTTATTACCCAACTAGGTAACATCATCACCTTGCATCTTTACCTAGTTGGTTAAAGAAACATTGAAAGCAAACAATTCAAGCTCAGAGACCACCCAAAACTTCATAATTCACTCCTGAGCTACAAATATTCACTTTGATTTCCCAGAGTGCTCAGGTTGTCCAATGAAGCATCACTCATGGAGCACTTTCTGAACTGGTAACTTCTATAGGTGCAAGGATCTGAAAGAAACTCCAGCAGAAGCATGCCCTGTTCAAACATGAGGACTTAAAGAGCTACTTGGGTAAACCAAAATGCTGGTGTAGACTTTGGCTGGGATCTCAAATAGTTTTTAAAAGATTTAAAAAGATTTCTTAAAAAATAACTATACACTGGGAAAGTGGGTATTAATTTTTTTAACTGGACACTGGGGTGGAAAATCTCAGAAAAGGCACCAGTGATCTATGGACTTTGCCCTCCTGTGGCACAGTCACTTTTCATGCAGATGTTAACAGGTGCACTTCCTTCCTCAAGAGAAAAGGGGAAACCTTCCTTAGAACATGTTTGCAGACTACAGTTACTAGGAGGGCTTCAACAGCATGTCAAAAGCAGATGGTGAAGTGCCTAGAAAAGGGGGGTGAGCATCTGGGGAAAGAACAGCTGAGCAGGATCTTCTTTGAATTGGTGGGTGGCAGCAGCTGGCAGAGTGATTCTTCAAGGTTTTCCCTTCAGCTGACTACCCCAATTATCTCGTCTGGGAATAGCAATAAAGATGCCAGCATGCATCCACGCAGATGTGCACACATACCAAGAGACACACTTAATAGGATTGTATCACAGAAAGCTCCCATTTTCTGGGTCTATTTATGCCCTCATCATCTAGATCAGGAGTAGGCAACCTTGGCTCTTTTATGACCCATGGACTTCAATTCCCAGAATTGAAGTTGAAGTCCACGAGTCATAAAAGAGCCAAGGTTGCCTACCCCGATCTAGATCAATGTTCCCCAACCTGGCCCTCTCTGTGATGTGTGGATTTCAACTCCCAGAATCCCCCAACCAGCATGGCCATTATTAAGAATTTTAGGAATTGAAGCCACACCTCAAAGTTCTCTAGGTTGGATAACCTGATCTACATAAAGGTTGAGAAACTCTTGGGTCTCCCAATATTATTGATTCCTAGTTCCACCACAACAGGTGGGTTCAAAGACAGGGTGTTTTCCACTTCCATTTGGGGATGTTGCTGCCATTAGAAGAAAAGAATTAGGTTTGATCATAGATGAATAGGTTCCAGAAGAAAGATCTTTTTTATTTTCATTAAGATCCAGAATTAGCCAGAACTAAGAGCAAGAAAAAACACGGGAAGGCAAGCATACATTATAGGAAGCCATAGTTTGCTTATGACGTTTTACTACAGTGATGCAGAAGTCAGGTCCAATCCAAATAAAATAGCCAGCCTCGTTCATAAAATTTATTCAGTTCCTATCAACCCACTTCACAAGTCATTTGTTTTGATTAAATAAAACAAATCATCAATCCATATCAGAATGTTGATTCAATCTGATCAAATTGCTTTTCCAATAAATGTCCCTGAAGAAAGGCTTTCCACTGTCTTGGCTTTTGAAATAAATTAACATTGGCTATCATTTCAGGGGAAGAATGACTGAAGTGGAGCCTGTGCTGGATTTTGCATCATCAGGGCGCACTGGCCGAAGAAACGCCTTGCCGGATATCCTGGGTTCACCGGCTGGCGTCAGCCCCACCGATTTGCCCCTGAAACTGGCAGAAATGTCTATTAACTCAGGTAGACACCCTCCTTATTTGCTTCATTTGCTGCATTGCTGGAGCTCTTTGCCAATGGAGTAGTTCCTTGTTTCTTCATGTCCTCTGTCCTGGACTGGGAGGCCTTGCTCATTGCTCCTTCACACTTTGGTCACTTCCTGTTTGGATAACTGCAATGCACTCTACACGGGGCTGCCCCCTTGTAACCCGGAAGTTCCAACTGGTGCAGAATGCAATGACACGCACAGTGTTGGCTTCTGTAGTTTGTGCGCAGTGCTCCCCAGTTCCAAAAGCGGCATTGAATTCCAGTTGCTATTGGTGCAGAGGAGCATCCTCATAAAAGAGTCTTCATCTCATTAACAGCATGTTGCCGAGGCAGTGGAGCAGGCCAAAGTGTTCTGGCTTGAAAGTAATTATTTATCTGAGAGAAGAATACCTCCCAAACAGAGTTGTAGATCACATGGAAGAGTCAATTCTGGATATCAGTGGCTTGCTGGGCTCTAGCTGGCCTGCTGCAAGACCACTCTCTCCCTTCTGTGGCTGGCAATGGGCCTTTGTGGCTGTTTGTGCTTTGGCTGCTGGACATTTACCCAGCTGTAACTTATTTGTGGCTGTGAGATTTTGCAAAAAGATGATTAACTTTATGAAAGACTGAATATGGTCTTCTGTTGGTATGGCTTCCCTTTCGTAAGGAGAAAGCAATGGCTGATTTGCTCTATCCCATCCATGCTTAGCACTAACAAGCTGAGATCTATGGTCAAGGGCTCGGTGGCAGAGTGCTTTTGGGAGAACTTCAGCAATTTGTCAATAAATCACAAGGCATGGCTTAGCTTAGCACAATGTGTGGATCTCATCCATTGTGTCATTTTCTAGTCACCTATTGACAAATGCTTTCTTTATATTTCTCTGCCTTTCTTTCCCCAGACAGATCACAAGAAATACAGTCACCAGCCACAGAGGTGCCTCCACCAGCACCCCAAAGTCCAGAGTTGAAAGATACCTCTTAACCCATCCTCTTGGAAGTCAACTGAAGAAGGAGAAACTTCCTAACATCCAAAGAAGTTTGCCTGGAGTTTGCTGGGGTTACCTGGCGAAACTTGTCTTAACATCCCGTGGCATGAAGGAGAAACACAGGAGGATGGAAAAAATAAGCAACCACACATTTTATAAAGACCTGGGTGGGACTTTAGGGACTTCTTCTTCAGAGGGCACTTGAAGAACTGCAAGACAGAATGGAAGGGGTTGTTAGAGATTTAAGTTTGTTTCCACAGCTCTGATGCAGAGAGCAACCATGAAGTCTCATCAAATTGTTTTGGGGTCATCTAGTTCAGGATTGTCTTGGTTGAAAGCTGAAGGATCCCAGAGTTTCAGCCAGGGGCCTTGTTGAAGCTCATCTGGAGATGCCCAGAACGTGACATGGGACCAGCTATGTGCAAAACAAAGGCTGCTCCACTGAACTTCATCCTTAACTGTGCATCTGCCATAGATTTGTGGGTCCAAAATGTTATTCAAAGATCCATGAGCTGTTATTTTTTAACAATGTGTATTTTTCACAGTATGCATCTGTCACTGTGATGTTTGGGAGCAAAGCCTTCCTTTTTTGGAGATTATGTGTTGGTTTCACCACCAGGTCTATGGTCCTTTCTACAAAACATTTTAGGTGAGAAGTCAGTGTCCCAGCTCCTTCTACCCTCATTGAATTCCTCTCAAGGAGGAAGTTCTTTCCAAAGTAATCTGCCTGTTTTGGAAATTGCTCTGGCTTGTGGAATAAAACAAAGAACATCTCACATAAAGGAAATCAATATGGCTGTTATTACCAAAGGTGGCTGGTCATACCTTTACCTATGAGATTTTCAGGTCATTAAAAATTGGACAGTTTATAGTCGTTTTGGAGATCCTTTAATTCTCACCAGAAGTAGAATATTGGCTTTCATACTTTGGATAAAGTGCCATTGAAATGGAATTCCAATTGGTACTTCTTGATGAATGAAGTTTTCGGTTAACAGATGGAGAAGAACGATTTTCCATCTAGCTTTTTGTGGCCTTGTTCTAGGTTTCTATTTTTAGAAATCAGTAGGGAAGGACACATGTGGATAAAATAGCTTTTGCTAAAATCCAAGCAGCATTGGAAGACCTGAAAGGCCAGGTTAGGGACAGACCAACATGGAAGAAATCTATTTCATGTGGTCGCTAGAAATCAAAAATCACTTGAAGGCACCTAATGAAACCCAAATCCCTGCTATTTATGTTTATATTTATTTATTGAGGCTTCTAGTCCCAAGTTACTGATTGGCTTTGTCTCCAATATGCAGAAACAGGATTAAAAGTGTTCTGTAATATCCAGTAATCTCCCAAACAAATTAATAACAGATATCCCTTCTCCAAAAAACTTGCACTATTGAAAGATCTGAAGAAGCCAGTTGGGGACAGATCATAAAGGAGAAAATCTGTCTAAAGTTACCAGTCCTTGCACTTACAACTGTCACTGCATTCACACGGTCATATGATCAAAATTTGGGTGCTTTGGCAACCAGAAATTCTGGTCTGAATTGTGATTATAAATTGAGGACTACCTGTATGTGGTTACTAAGAGTTGACGCCAACTTGATGGCACATAAGCAAGCAAGCAATCATCCCAGAAGGATCCGAAATATAAGGGAAAAAGTATCATTAGTAAACAATTGAATTGATAAGAGAGAGGGTGCAAAACCTTTTCAGCTGTTGAAGCTAAATGAAGCACAGAGATTGTATAGTCCCAAGGATTTTTTTTTATAGCTGCTGTCTTTAAAGATGGGATTTATAATAATCACATTAAGACAGGATATATTTAATATATTCCATTCATAATAGAAAATAAAATCAGGAGAAAACAATCCTGAAAAGTCAACTGTGTTCAAAAATACAACTTAACTTTTGGGGGAGGAGGGGAAATGCATATTTGCCCTTTTGGGGATTGTGAAAAACCATGTCTGGTGAGATCTGTTTGTGCAAAACTCATTAAATTTCCACTGTTCAGACAACCATCTGCTTTTCCTGTCTCAGTTCCGGTATGAGTCTTTCTTTTCATTGTTGGAAGCACCTTTATTGCGAAGTCAGGGTGAAGGGATGCTTGGCTCAATCTAAGGGATTTTCTTCAGCAACTGTTCCTTAACCTGGCACTGTTCAGATTACATTGGATTTTTTTTTAAAAAAACTCCAAGAATCCCCAGCTGGGAATGTCAGGTTGGAAAAGCAGAACAGTAATGACCAACTCTTCAGCCTGAGCATGTCCAAAATTTAAAAAATGCTTTAGTTGAATCTGCTGATGTGTCATCGATCCAATTTGATCCAGTGGTGAAGGCACCAAATAGAAAGAGAGGGGCCATGAGTTCAAGTCCTGCCTTTGCCACAAAAGCCAGATGGGTGACTTTGAGCCACTCTCTTTCAGATCAATTCACCTCACAGGGTTGTTGTAGTGAAAATAGGAGGAGGAAGGTGTGCTGGAAAGAATAGAATAGAATAGAATAGAATAGAATAGAATAGAATAGAATAGAATAGAATAGAATAGAATAGAATAGCAGAGTTGGAAGGGATCTTGGAGGTCTTCTAGTCCAATCCCCTGCTCAGGCAGGAAACCCTATACCATTTCAGACAAATGGTTGTCCAATCTCTTCTTAAAAGCTTTCAGTGTTTTTGTTTGCCGCCTTGAGTTATTAGTAAAAATAATAACAGCTGGATACAAATAAATATAATAAAATTAATATTGCCCCTGAAAAAAAAGAAAAAAATCTCTATCTTCCTCCTTGACAAACAAATAGGCCACCTTGAACAGTGGCACTTAGTGGCAGTGCCAAGCCTGCACCTGAGGTAAAGGCTAGGCCTCAACTTCAGACCTAATGCACATCTGCCATTCAAAGAGGCCACCTCATGCCATTCCCCAAGTGTGTGAGCTTTGGGAAATGGGTGATTGACCCCATGGCCCAGCGGTCCCTAGGATCTGCCATATGCTGCTTACCTTCAAGCAGTTTCTCTTTCTGTTGATAGGCCTCAGCGGCCTACCTGAGGCGGCTTTGGGTCCCACAAGACCTTCATTCTTGAAGTGGCTTCCGAGAATGCTCTTCCAGCCTCAGAAAACCGCCCCAAAGCACATCTCCATTTCCTCATGATTTTCAGAGGCTCTGGAGACTGCACAATTTCCGGAGGCCACAGGAAAGCACACCCCATTTTTGTGCAGCCTCTGAAAATGAGTCATTGACTGAGATGGGCGGTCATGGAACATGAATGAATGAATGAATACACACCAGGACAGGGTGTGCTTTCAAGATGTTGCTGTAAGTTGTTGGTGAATGCTGCCATGTCACTCAAAATGTTGTGGCATGTCACCTTTGACACACATTATAGATTCTCCATCACTGATCTAAAGGTTTATTTTTTCCAAACAGCTGAGTACAGAAATATGATGACACAGCCTAACCAATAGGTGGTGCTGCTCCTCAAATACTTCCCAATGACTTTGACAGGCTGATAACCTTGGTTTGCTTTTCCTGACCAAGAAAGAAAGAAAACGTTTTTACTAGATTTACTTAGATTTTCACTATTTGGGATGCTGTGTTTAATATTGACTTTACTCTGCCCTCACTTAAGACTGTTAATCTTCAGATATGGGTGGATTGCCATTCCCATAATTTCGGGTTAACCTATGCTTGTATCCTGTTTTATAACATTTCATTCCATTAGATAATAGTGGCTGAGTTCAGGCTCCACACCAGGGGTCTTCAAACTTGGCCCTTTTATAACTTGTGGACTTCAACTCCCAGAATTCCTCAGCCAGGCATGCTGGTTGAGGAATTCTGGGAGTTGAAGTCCACAAGTCATAAAAGGGCCAAGTTTGAAGACCCCTGCCCCACACTATACCATATTCTATGTTTTGCACACTGCATAATCTAGGTTCACCTGACATACTAAGCCAAGACTGCATTAATAGTGAAGGATATTGTGTAAATCAGGTTGATAAGGGCTAGTGCAAAGTGTGACTGTAATTGCACAACAAATTAAGCCCAAATGTCTAGCACACCTTTTCCTCCCCCTCCAATCTCTTTAACCAAGGCTCTTAGAGTCTTTGCCCACCACTGACCTTCAATGCTCTATTTATCCTTGAACCAGCAGAGAATTACACCAGCATAACATTTCTTGTAGCTCAGAGTGTGTCTATGGCTACTGTTTCGAGTCAACACAAGCACCTGAGTTCCCTTTCAGGTGAAAGGTAACCAGGCCTAATTGATTTGACCCACATTTATGGCTGCCCTTGGAATTAGGGTAGTTAAAATGAGGAAGGAGCTACTGCGACACCGATATAGTTAAGGGTGACTTATTTATTTATATCCTGCCTGTATTATTTTTTAAGAATAGCACGAGGCAGCATATATACCTAATACTCCTTCCTCTTCCTAATTTCCCCCACTATAACCACCCTGTGAGGAACAGTGACTGGCCCAAAGTCACCCATTTGACTTTCACGCCCAAGGCGGGACTAGAACTCACCATTTCCTGGTTTCTAGACTGATACCTTGAGCAACTTATCAAACTCCTGGGCTGGGGATAAGGTGAAGGCTCCAACACAGGGACGCAGCAGGAAAAAGTTGTTACTCTAGTTCAGTGCAAATGGCAATGTGGCCTTAAGATTCCTGGGCCGTTCTTATTGAATGGCAAGTTGATGACAATTGTAACCAAAGCTTCTATAATTTGGGGGGGGGGGATTTGAGTGACACTGCATGCCCAGCTTTGGTTGCTTTTGAGTTGCAGCATTGCTGGGGGTTGCTTGCACCCAAAAATTAGGGGAATTTTGTTTTTGCTTGACCTTAAGTCTAGAAACCTGGTATATGAATCTGCAGAGATACAGCTGCAATCTATTTGCTAGTAAATGTGCCTGCTTGGGAAACAACATACAGTAGTTAAAGAGCAACTGGTGAGGTGGAATGTAAGATATCACCCCAGTCGTGCTCATTAACCCATTACAGGGGTTTAACATTTAAACAGACATCAAGGAATATTAAACCACAAACCAGCTTTTCCAATGAGGTGTTATGACCCAAGGCCCTTTCGAATCTTTCCCCCTTTCCAATTACCATGTTAGCTGCTGCTCAAATTAATGTTCGGGCAGCAACATTGTGTAATCAGCTTGTTCAGTAGAGGTGTGTTAAAAAGTAATTATGCTGGAAGCAGCAGAGGGAGTAGTTAAGAAGCCAATGGGGAGGGAATGAAAATAGCTGGGCTTGTGAACTCACTCTGGCCATTACAGAAACCTTTCTCAAGGTGGTGTCCTCCAGATATATTTTTCTCAACATTTCCTACAACATCACTGGGCTATTTGTGAAGGCAGACAACCTAGGGCACATGTCTTTCCCAACAAGGTCACTTTATACCAGTGACCTCTCCATGGGCTTCTTTCCCAGGATGGGCTCCAGGCCAGTGACAGCACAAGAAGTCAGAGGGCCTCTTCTAATTCCTTCCCCAGCAATGGCCTTTAGCTGTTCCACACCAACCAGCTGCAGATTTTTTTTTTCTGTTCAGGCCCATATTTATATGACTCACCAAGCTGATTTGCATTTAAAACTACATTTCTGCTTTTATCATTTAAGTCCTAGCTGTGCAGGAGCAAGGTTTTATGGAGTCTCTTTTACGCAGTGAGGGTGCCTGAATTTTCAGGAAGCTGGAATAGCTCCAACTAATAGGGTCCCCCCCCTGCATTGTAGAAGCAAGAAAGCAAGAGTTTTTGAACCAGTGTCCTTAGTAGCTGAGCCCAGTAAGTGTTTCAGTCCAAAAGCTAGCTCTAGTTCAGGGGTCTTCAAACTTGGCCCTTTTATGACTTGTGGACTTCAGTTCCCAGAATTTCTCAGCCAGCATGCTTGGCTGAGGAATTCTGGGAGTTGTCCACAAGTCATAAAAGGGCCAAGTTTGAAGACCCCTGCTCTAGTCTCTCAGGATAGAGAGCTAAATTAAACCAGATGGCCCCACCTGGTGATGAGACAATATTCCATAGCAGGCAAAATAAGAATTCCTTATAAAGAAAACATCTAGAATTTAGTTGGAGTGTAAGCTGGCCTTATCTGAATGCCCAGGGGAAAAAAAGGTAGAATTTTGAATGCACTATGGGGACCACCATCTTGACTTTTCTGACCACACTCTGGTCAACTTGCCTAAATTTTTAGGATAAGCCTCATAGTCTAAGCATTAAGCCATCTGAATTGCATCTAAATTGCAGCAGGTGTTTTGTGAAGAGTATATATATTTTTATTGAAACAAAATAAAAACCTAATATATAAAGGGGAAAAAAGGTAAAAAAAAAAAACTTGCCAGAAAAGTTGAAGAAAAATAGAAAAAAATATATGTATATATGGCTCCCAATAGCCTTCACAGCAGGCTGAAGTACAACTATATACCTTAACCAAATGTATTTCTAAATCTCTAAAGTTACAGCCTATTACACTTCTTTCGGTAATCTCTCCCATTTTAAACATCCAAACCATAAATCCCAAATTCTTTTTTTTTTTTATGCAAAACCTCTTAAAGAGGCTTCCAGTCACTAATAAATGTAAAACTGCAGCGGATGACTTTGGAGGTTACCAGGAGTCATAGGGCATACTGCCAGCAGATCCCACCTCCGTTGCTGTTAAAAGTAAAACTGGATAAAGATCAAAGCCATTATACCTGTTAAGCTTAAGGTTACCCTCCGCAGAGCGGCATGGCTATTTCAACTAGCAGGACTGGCCTAAGGGGAAATTTTTAGCGGGGTTTTTAAAAAACAATTTTAAATTAATCAAAGGCCAAATCTAATATTTCATTTTAATTATGTCTTTTAACGATAGTATTGGGGTATCTTTTGTATTTGTTTTTTTTATCAGGCTGTCAGCCGCCCTGAGTCCGTAAGGAGAAGGGCGGGGTAAAAATTCAATTAAATAAATAAATAAATAAATAAATAAATAAATAAATAAATAAATAAATAAATAAATAAATAAATAATTAATAATGCAATACAGTGCAATTTATTCAGCAGAAGCAATAATAGCGCGCCCTGGGAAGCCCGGGGCCCCACCAGATTTCACCGCACAATTCCCAGCAGCCCAAACCAGCATAGCCATACCTGGGATGTTTCCCCGCTTGCCCTCTCCCCTCCGCCTCCCCCCCCCCCCCCCAAAAAAAATCCTCTTGCTGCGCCGTCCCGGCCTCCATAACTCCCCCCCCCTCCCCCGTCCTCCCCCATTGAATCCTAGCCTGCCTTGCAGCTGTGATACAGGGCAGGGTTGCGCTGGCGAGTTTCTGCACCAAAAGCCCATAAGCGGCTGCCCACGATTAGAGAGGCGCGGCCGCGGCTTTGGCAAGGCTGCAGGGGCAACGGATCCTGCAAAGGCGTCGAAGGCTTGGCGAGACAGCGCTCGCATCCCGGAACCGGGCGAAGCAATGCTGCAGAATTCCCACAGCCTTCTATTTAAAGAGACCGGAGAAGAGGAGGAGGAGGAGGAGTGAGGAGGAGGAGGAGGAGGCCGGCCGGTGGGAGGGAGGGGAGGAGGAGGAGGAGGAGGGAAGAAGAAGAAATAAAAGACGAGCCCCGTCGGAAAGCACGCCTGAGCGAGAGACGAGAGGTGGAGAGTGAGAGCGCGTGCTTGCTTGCTTGCCTGCCCCGGCTGCGGTTGTATTTCGGAGGGGAGAGAGAGAGAGAGAGAGAAAAGACCATTTTCAGAATCGCCATGGCGGAGGCGTTTGCCGGTGTGTGGAAGCTGGTCGAGAGCGTCAGTTTCGACGACTACATGAAAGCGCTCGGTACTGTAAGGGCAGAGATTTGGGGAAGGGTTGGGGGAGAGGGAAACGGACTCGGCGCTCGCTTTGGGAGAATAAAGGTTGACTTCGTGGACGGCCGGGGCGACGCCTCGTCCACGGCGGTGCTAGAGTTTTACTAATATGGTGCTTGTGGTTAGGTTTCCCCCCCGGGAAGCAGTCTCCGTCCATCGTGGCCTTTCGACTTTAAAAATAATAAAAAAAATGGGTGTGGTTTGGAAACGGGGGTCTGGGTCTCCCACTTCAGGTCCCCCGTCTGCCCCCCCCTCCACGGTCCAGCTTATAAGGTTCGTAATTATTATTTATGGGAATGGTCTCGATCCACAGTCTCCCAGGGAACGTGCAGGTTCCAACGATAGAAGAAATTCCGGATGGCCCAATGGATGGGGATGACTGCAAGTCCTGCAAATGATACACAATGTGTATCTTGGTGGGGCTGGCAAAAGACAGAGTCAAAGGGCTTCTGCAAAAGGCGGGCCCTGACAAGCCATGAGAATGGGAGCCACCTGGTAGGGGCAGCAGAGTGTCCCAGAGAAGGAGGGCCCCCACCAACGAGTCCCTTCCCTATCCCCTTTCAAAATGGGAAGGAGACTTATCAGTAGGTGCTCTGGAAAGCTGGGCTTGTAGGTGATAATTATCCAGCACCTTGAGTTGCACTTAGACAATGCAATGGCTGTGGTGTAACATGGTAGTAATGAGCCTGAGCAGTCAGCCCAGGGGCAGCTGTGTGTCCCCCCTAATTGTTCCCAGGTGGTCTTCAAGGCAGTCCCAGTAACGAGAATAAACTATGTCATATGACAAAGGCATGAGTGACTGTCCTTGGTGTCATTTGAGGCATGTGGATACAATGCAATGACACCTTGAGATTTTCCATTGCTCAGAGATAAAGCAGCAAAGAGATGGGCTTTGCAGGGCTAGGCTTTCAACACTTTAGTACTTAGCATTACCTGAGCTACTCCTTGTGTAAACTCATGTCAGTGTGGTAAATTTAATTGGAACCCTCTTTTGGCCAGCCATGTGCCTGGGGTTCTCTGGCTTCTCCTCCCCACCAGCTCAGCATCTGGTAGTGATTTCTGCAAGAGGAACTATGGTACATGAAGGCAAAGCGTGTATTTCACTGAATGAGAGGGTATGTAGAGGTGGGGTGATTGATCACGTGATGGTGTCCTTTTCTGCCAGAAGCTGCTCTGATAGGGTAAGACTCTGCTGCTGCTTCTCATGAGTAAGCCTGGAACCCTGGAGGGCTTTCTTGCAACTTAAGATCTTTAGGGAACGGATGCACTCAGTGTGTAGTGAGGAAAGAGGGTGTGGGAGCCATGGGGGTATTTGCTCATTCAGCTGGCGTTGAGCCTGGTACAAATTCTCCCTCCCCCCCCCATTCTGGGCCTGATCCTGCCAGAAGTAAGACTTCTCTGACCTCTTAACTCCTGTGTAGCCTTGGCCTTAGGCCAATTTTGCACAGCTCTTGCCTGCCTTCATTGGGTGCGGTTTTTAATTACTTTTGCAGATAGAAGGGATTAAAATTCTGACATCCCCCCCAATTCTTGTGTGCTGAGTAAGGATCCTTAACCAGGTGATCCCACTACAGTTAGCAGACTTTATTTCTACCTAAAACAAACATAGGATGATTGCGGAACAATGAGGTATTCATCTATATTACATATGTAGCCTGCCTTTTGTTCGGCAGCCCCAGAGAGGAAGCTGAAGAGTTTCTTAATTTTAATTTTTCCTGATGACACTCTTGTGGAAGTGGGTGGGATTGAGAGAGAGTGATTGGTCAAAATGCCCTCAGGGAACTTCTATGGCTGAAGGTGGAGTAGAAACTGAGTCATCTTGACCACTCTCAATTTTTTTATCCAGGTAATTCTTGACTTAATGCTTAGTGACTGTTTGGGGTTACAACAGACTTCCCCAGGACTGTCTATGAAGTTCTGGTAGCTAGACCCCTCGCCCGGGTTATGAGATTGCATTTTAGGTGCTCTACAATTGACTGGATTTATGGCCAATTGCACTATCTTGTGGTAGTAACCTATTGTCCTAAGTTGAGGACTACCTGTAATTGAAACATATATCTTACCACTCTGCTCCGGGTAGCTCCATTAGCCCCCACTGGTACAGCTAGCTCACTTACGATTCTGCATTTACACAGGAAAGGGAGAAGCTTTTAGCTGATTGTATGTATTTTTTTATTTAAAAAAAAATAGGAAAGCAAACATACTGCCATAATATAACAGGGTTTTTCCATTAAATTCTGCTGAGTGGATCCCAGAGGTTTGCCAGAAGCTACCAGAGTTAGAGTTCATGAATACAGCAATGAGAATGATTTATGAGGTATTTGTAACCTATCTGTATCTGCAAGGAAAATGCTGGCAATTCATCCGGATCTGTATGGCAGTTTTCATTCCTTTGACTCTTTTCAGATCCCTGTGAAGCAGTGGAGGCTACAGCTTTAAAGGGAAGTTTACTTAACAGTTATGCTATTATATAGGTAGCACAATAAAAAAAATCTCAGATGGAATGAGGAGGAATATATTCTCTCACTTTTTATGAACTATCATAACCATGACAAACTCTAGTTTAAACTGGAGGAAAGGTAGAAAGTTTGCTTGAATCTGGGACGTTCTAGTGCAGAGGTCTTCAAACTTGGCCCTTTTATGACTTGTGGACTTCAACTCCCAGAATTCTTCAGCCAGGCATGCTGGCTGAAGAATTCTGGGAGTTGAAGTCCACAAGTCATAAAAGGGCCAAGTTTGAAGATCCTTGTTCTAGTGCTTGATTTCCGAGCAGTTCCAGTACCAAAGTATGTGTCAAGCCCAAAGATGACACAACAAAATCCAATGGAGTCCAATGCTTTATTTGCTTACACTTAATGAATCTTGCCAGACTAAAACTGTAACCCTCTCCTCTGATAGATATATCCTGAGAGATGCTAGTGCATGGCAATTTTGAACCTCTTTCCCACATCCAGCTTGGGCCTGCTCAATCTGGCCATTCTCTGGGAAAACTCTGGGAACTATCTCCATTGCTTCTCCAGGGGTAGACTCCCATCACAGGATGCACCCAAATGTTGAGAAATGCACTCATGCCACCTCATAAATGATCTCACTGCTGATGGCCAGCAAACTTCTTGAGTGAGTCTATTACTACTTTCTCCAGCTGTCTGATGCAGAATTGGCATTTCGGTCAGCATGCCTTCTCCCTACAATTGCAACCATAGAGATGGGAGACTGTGCTGATAGTGCTTCAAAAGAAATGCCACAGTATTGTCTTTATAGTGTTTTCTTGCTATCAGCAACTAAGCCAGAAGTCCATATTTACATAGGCTTATTTTTAACTCTCTTGAATGTGAATCCCCTTAAATAGGGCTACATGGTCAAAGAAGCAAGACTGTTTAATATTTGGAGGCCAGATATGTATTAGCCAGAACCTGAAAGAGGAGATAAGTCATTCTCCTTGGTGAATAATTTGTGTAGACTCTATGTGCATATTTCCTTATCTCCAACAATAAGAGGTAGGCTGGGTTTTCCTATCTGGTGCCTTCTCCAGATTGTTGGACCTCATTGCTCAAGAGCAGCTTTGGGAAGGGATATTGCTCAATGGCAGAGCATCTGTTCGCATGCCAAAGATTCCAGGTTCAGTCCTCAGGATCACAGGTACAGCTGTGAAAATCCTGCCCAAACCCTGGAAAGCTAGCATTAAGTCAGTGGTGCCAAAATCAGACTGCAAGGAGCAGCAGTGTGAGATGACTTATGATCCTTGGCTAAGCGGGGTACAATTTGAGAACTGAAGTCTAAGAGCCCCTGTTGGAGAAAGCTGGATTAAGCTTAAACTTTTTCTCATGGGGACTTGGAAAGTCAGGGGAAAGGCAAGCTGCTACAAGCTGGGCTACTTCTGTTCCCCTCAATCAAAAGCATTTGTGTGTTCTTTTAGGCTTGAAGGGCAAAAAAGGACATCAAGAAAAAAATGTTGGGACCTCCAGTGGGGTCACTTAGCCATTTCCCCCCATTTCATTGTTGTTGATTAGCCTCTATCAAAGGACCCCTTCCCTTCCACATTATGCAATGTTTGAACAGACCCCTTCCCTTCCCAAATTATTTTAAGCAGATATGCAAGGGAATGACTCCTGGGCTTTGGGCCTGCAAAGCAAGTGTCCTTCTCCTTAACTTCCTTCCTTCCACAGTGATGTTTAGTTCTCCAATTCTGTTGCCCAAGGAAACTCCAATTTTAATATGGAGAAAAACCAAGCAAAGATTCTTTGTTCCTCTGGTGAATGGAGAGGTCAGTATTCCTCATGCTCATGGCTAGTTTATTTCCCTAGTTTATTTGTTCCCTTACTTTTCCTTTGAAGGGGTATTGAGCGGTCTTTCTGTGCTCACAACAAGTGCAGGTCAAAGTAGCCTTTTGGGGGGATGGTGAGAAATTTGAATTTGGATCTCCCCAATCTAGTCAGGCTCTTGAACGGCTACTGCCCCTTACTACTTAATGTCCTAGAGAGGTTGTGGTATAAATGCAACTCTTATGGCAGCTGGAATACTGAGCATTTATGTCTGACTGGGTATGGTCACATACGTGAGATGGGCTGCTTTAAAAATTGGATGGGAGCATGAAAGGACAGCTGCTTTTATTTAATAAATAAATAAAAGAGCATGAAAGAACAGCTGCTGCCTGCTGAATAAATCCATTAGATCAGGCAGCAAAATGCAAAAAGGCAACTCCACACCAAAGGAATGCTAAGTACTATAAAAGAGCCTTTACATTCATGTAAGAGGCTCTTCTCTAGATCACACATCTTATTCAAAGAGCATATATCAAGCAATTCTATGCAGATACCAACGGCTCTTTGAAGTCCGCTCCATTAAATGGTTCTGCTCCAGGAGGGGGGAAAAATGGCTTGGCAGCTAAAAGGCAATTCACATTCTTTGGGTGAAACCCTTTTTGCTGCCTGACAAAACTTCCATCTTCCGTTCAGTTCTGCTTGGATTCTGATAAACAAAGACTTTTCTTTGGAGAGAGGGAAACTTTTTTCAGCTTTTCAGGATCTTTCAACTTTGCTTCAAGAAGCTGCACTTGACATTACTGACATTACCCTTACTGAAAAGTTATGATTGGTATTGGATATTCTACACATGCTAAGAGATGGGTTTCTTTTAACTATTGTTGGATAATCTAACATGGCAGATTTACCAGTCAAACCCAAACAAACCATACTAGAGTTTAACACATAAGTCAAATAATTAGTGCAATATGAGTCCAACTCCTACATTCTACAATTATTATTTATAATTTAGTCAAATTATAGTTAACAAAATCATGGCTGAGTTTGATATATGAAGCCAACCAGTTACAGAAAGATCATCTAAGCCAGGGGTGTCAAACTGTCGGCCCGTGGGCCGGATGCGTCATCCGGAAGCTGTGCCCACCCTATTGCTGGCAATGGCAAAACTGTCCCGATATGAGTTTGACATGTCTCATCTAAGCAGACTAGTTTGATTCCTTTTTTTAAAAAAAAACAACAGAATTATAGAATAGTAAGGAAGGGACACTTTAATCTAAAGTAGAATTGGACAATCTCTGATTAATTTGCAGTAGCTAACAATGTTTCCATGTTTTTAGGCTGCTAAATATTTGGTTTTTATTTTTGGCCTCTTTTTCCTTTGTTATAGGTGTGAACTTTGCCACAAGACAAATTGCCAATCTGACCAAACCCACCACCATTATTGAGGTGGATGGTGTGAAAATTACCATCAAAACTCATAGCACTTTCAAGAATACAGAGATCAATTGCAAAGTGGGAGAAGAATTTGATGAGACTACAGCAGATGGCAGGGATGTCAAGGTAAAGATCTGATCACAGTTGGAGCAATGATGTTTGCCATTCCCTTTAGGACCTACTGACAGTCTAGACAAGAACTTCAGCATCAGTTTTTCACCAGTACAGGTTTTTTTTTTTGTCCATCTAAATTAACAGTGACTGCTCCAATTAGTGGATGTTCAGGTCCTATTTTGCCTTGTTTGGCTCTTCCAAAAAACAAACAAACACCAGCCAAAACCAGTGGTAATTGCAAAACAGGTAACAGATTAATTGCTTAATTTCTGATATGGAATATCACCACACCTACATGAGAAGTGTAGATCTATATACCGAATTCATTCCCTGTCCCTCAGCACCTCAAGACAGCTCACAAATAAATTAGAATACTATGCAGTATATGGTATATATTATGTTTATCATATTACTATTATGTGCCTAAAATGCATAATACAATTTTGGGGCAAAATAAGATCCTTGCTGATAGATGAAAATTATCACTGGGTAAATCTCCCTGGGTATGAGCTTTTCTTAGTTGTCCTTTGTCCATTTGTCATCAACATCATTTTGGATACTATATTTCAGGTGTCCTGTCTCCTACAATAAGACAGGACACCTGGAATATAGTATCCAAAATGACTTTGATAATAGTTGGAAGATTGAGTTGGGGCAATTTGTCCTTCTCTCTTTTAAAACTAGGAGTTAAGCTAAATTCATGGACGACATAGCTGGAAACAATTCTCCATGGTAGTCTCTCTTTTTTTAATAGAACTAACATATGGTAAGATCTCATGCTTCATGATTTTCTTATGGCCCTCAGATTGGCTGGTGCTGGTTTAGATAAACCTTTAGCCTGTTCTATTCAGCCTTTTTGAAATCTTACATGGATAGTTGGGAAAGTTTGTATTGTATTGTGTTGTGAAGGTTTGCATATAGGGCTTTTTTCTATTGATCTGCAGCTGCAAGAATATTCAAAGTGTACAGTGTCTGTTGACAAAGCCTGAAGTTGAAGCCCTTTGTGTATTTTATGTGAATGGCCCAGAGTGTCACACCCACACTCCCTTCTTTGATTGGGGGTTTATTCCTAAATAAATACTGAAGCCAATCTTAACTTGGATACTTATTCATGAAACTGAACTCTTATCAGAACTTTGATAAAATAAGCCTATTCATATGGCTTTCATCTTCCTGGTCCTTAAAAGGAACTTGTGCTACTGGTTTTTTAAAAGTAGTTGTAAATGACAGCCTGACAGACCAAAACCTTGAGATAATTATTTTTACTAGCTTAAAGTTATAAGCCCAGAGTTACCCTGTGATAAAATGGGTGGCCAATAAATTTAATATTATTATTATTATTTATTGAATTTATATACTGCCCTATCTCCCTTACGGGACTCAGGGCAGTGAACAGGCGATAATAAAAACCACGATAAATATACACAAGTTTCTGTTCTAAAATCAAATTAAATAACAGGCCTGCTCTAAAAGTACCCCATACAAAACCCCCACTAAAACATAATCAAACTACGCCAGGCCGGCCGCACGGAATAGATGGGCCTTCAGGGCTCGGCGAAAAAGACGCAGGTCCGCAACTGTACATAGGTCGGGGGGTAGGTCATTCCAGAGGGCAGGAGCTGCCACAGAGAAGGCTCTCCCCCTGGGGGGTCGCCAGCCAGCATTGTCTGGCCGACGGCATCCTAAGGAGGCCCTCTCTGTGGGAGCGGACTGGTCGAAGGGAGGTGTTTGGTAGGAGGCGGTCTTGCAAATACTTAGGTCCATTGCCACGGAGCGCTTTAAAGGTTGTTACTAACACCTTGAAGCGCACCCGGAAGGCCACAGGCAGCCAGTGCAGCTCGCGCAGGAGAGGTGTTACATGGGAGTATCTAGACGCCCCCAGGATCCCCTGCGCGGCCGCATTCTGAACTAGCTGGAGCCTCCAGGTGCACCTCAAGGGGAGCCCCATGTAGAGAGCGTTGCAATAGTCCAGGCGGAAAACAACGAGGGCTTGAGTGACCGTGCGTAGAGCGTCACGATCCAGAAAGGGGCGCAACTGGCGTATCAGGCGAACCTGATGAACCCCTGGCCATGGCCGTCACATGGTCGTCTAAAGACAGCCGAGTATCCAGGAGGACGCCCAGGTTGCGGGCCCTCTCCGCGGGGGCTGACTCACCCCCGATAGCCAGGGATGGAGCCAACTGGTTATGTCGTGATGCCGGAAACCACAGCCACTCGGTCTTGGACGGGTTGAGTCGAAGCCTGTTCCTCCCCATCCAGACTTGCACGGCCTCCAGGCACCGGGACATCACTTCCGCGGCATCGTTGGGGTGGTCCGGGGTGGAGATGTACAGCTGGGTGTCATCTGCGTACTGATGAAACTCCACCCCGAAACCACGGATGATCTCACCCAGTG
>NW_015387663.1:520469-600596 GCF_001527695.2 Protobothrops mucrosquamatus
TTGCCAACACAAATTGCGTCCGGTCCGAGAGGTAGGAGGAGAACCACCATAAAACGGTGCCCCCCAACCCCAACCCCCCTAACCAGTGCAACAAGATACCATGGTCGATGGTATCAAAAGCTGCTGAGAGGTCTAGCAGGACCAGGATAGAGGAACACCCTCTATCCCGAGCCCTCCAGAGATCATCAACCAACGCGACCAATGCCGTTTCCGTGCTGTGCCCAGGCTGGAAGCCGGACTGGCGCGAGTCTAGATAGATAGTTTCTTCCAGGTGCTGAGGGAGCTGTCGTGCCACCACACTCTCAACAACCTTCGCAAGAAAGCGAAGGTTGGAGACAGGCTGGTAGTTGGCCAAAGCAGCCGGGTCTAGGGAGGGCTTCTTGAGGAGGGGCCTCACCACTGCCTCTTTCAAGGCAGCCGGCAAGAACCCCTCACTCAAAGAAGCGTTGACGATTCCCTGGAGCCAGCCTCGTGTAACCTCCCAGGAGGCCAGTACCAGCCAGGAGGGACACGGGTCCAGTAAACATGTGGTGGTGTTCAGCCGTCCCAGCATCCTGTCCCTGTCCTTGGGGGTCACAGGATCAAACTCTTCCCACAAAATGGACTCAAGACCTGCCACCATTGGCCCGCCTGAACTAGTCCAATCGGAGGCTAACCCGGCCCGGATCCGATCGATTTTGTCATGCAGGTAACACCCAAATTCCTCTGCCCGACCCTGCAAAGGGACATCCCAGACCCTCTGATGAAGGAGGGAGCGGGACACCCTAAACAGGGCGGCAGATCAGTTACCTGCAGACGCGATAAGAGCGGAGAAATAGTTTCGTTTCGCCGCTCTTATCGCTACTAGGTAAGTCCTTAAATGGGACTTTACCAATTTCCGATCGGATTCGGAGCGGGTGGCCCTTCAATTACTCTCTAGGCATCTCTTCCGACGCTTCATCACCCTCAGCTCCTCGGAGAACCAAGGAGCCAAGGTAGACCGGCATCGGGTGAGGGGCTGCAAAGGCACGACCTGGTCCAGGGCCCCCGCGGCCGCACCATTCCAGGCGGCCACCAGGTCCTCAGTCGAGCCGCGGGTCAAGGTCTCAGGTATTGGCCCAAGCTCCGTCTGGAACCTCTCAGGGTCCATCAGGCGCCTGGGGTGGAACCATTTTGTCACTTCTGGTTTCGCCTCCCCGCGGTGGGGCGTAGCGGTAGGAAAGGCCAGCCGAAGGAGAGAGTGATCTGACCATGACAGGGGCTCAACAACTATTTCCCCTAAACCATGATCACTCAACCACTGGCCGGAGGCAAAAACTAAGTCCGGTGTGTGTCCTCCGGTGTGGGTAGGGACATCTACTAATTGGGTCAGGTCCATGGCCATCATGGAGGCCATGAACTCCCGAGCCACCTCAGATGCTTCACCTAACGATGGCAGATTGAAATCCCCCATGACTAACAGTCTGGGGGTCTCAATCGCCATCTCGGCTATCACATTGAGAAGCTCGGGTAGGGCTGCTGATACATAGCGGGGAACCAGGTATACAATCAGCATGCCCTGCTGCCTCCCATGACCCCACTTCACACCTAGGGATTCACAACCGGTAGTCTGCGGCACAGTGGTCTCCCTTGGATCCAGGCCTTCCTTAATAATAACCGCCACCCCCCCCACTCCGACCCTGGGCTCTCGGCTGGTGAAATGCACGGTAGCCTGGCGGGCACATTTCAACGAGGGGCACCTCCCCTCTTGGCCCAGCCAGGTCTCCGTAATACCCGCCAGGTCCACCTCCCCCTCCGATACCAAATCATAAATGAGGGGGGCTTTATTAACTGTGGACCTGGCATTACACAGCATCAGCTGAAAGCCCAGGCCCTTAGATCCTAAACCCCCTAGGCTGCAAGAAGAGCCATGGGGGCCGGAGTGCGCCACAGCTCGTAAACAGCGGGTGCGCCCTCCCCTAGTGTGATATGGCCCTCTGCTCCCGCCATATCTACCCCTCCCATACACAGTCTTAATGGAATTACCCTCTATTAGGCAGACCCTCCCCCCCTCCCCAATTCCAGGACCTACGCCCACCTCACCAAGGCCTTCAGCCGGCCTGGGAGAGTTAATTTCAGTTTGCCCACCCCTCTCCCTGGAACCCCCTAAAACCCGGACTAAAAATTTGATTAAAAATCCCCTTAGGTTGCGTTTTGACCACCTCTCATGATTAAAAAAATCCCTCATAGAGGTGGGCCCTCGTGAATGCTGTGGGCCAGACCTGCGAGAGCGGGGACTCTCGCAGGGCATGGAGGTCAGCCGCTGAATACATCACGGGCACACAGTGACCTCCAAAGCAACCCTATATGCCTACGAAGCCCTGTCTATTATCAAGTTCAGTTCTTTTAGCTGGTGCTCTGGAATGGCCACATTCTGGGAGCAGAAGAGTTGCTGAACCTGGGTTCCAGCTAAGCAGCTGTCTTTCTCTCGAAGCCGCAAAGTGGCCTCTCTGGCTCCTTTCCAGGACCGTGATTGCTTCATCCATGAACAGAGCGCAAAAACAGCTGGTCCCATAAGCAAATTTCCGAACCTCCGGCATTCCACTCTGACGACGTTGGCAAAACTAGAGTGGAATGATGATAGTCAATCTCAGGCAGTAAAAACTTACAGGGGACAATGATAGACAGTTCCTGGTAACAGCAGCCGATGTACAACGATGGTAGTCCGTCCCTAGTAACAGCAGCTAGAGCAATGGTAGTCAGTCTCTAGTAACAGCAGCTTGCTTAGAATGATGTTAGCCAGTCTCTAGTAACAGCAACTTCCTTTCGTCCCGCCTGCTCCACTCGACGTCCAGCGAAACAGGACAGAGTCTTGACTATTCCATAGTTCTGACTTGACAGAAGAATCTTCATTAGAATTCAGCCTTGCCAGAATATTTAAACAGTGCTAGAAAAATGTTTTTTAAAATTAGGGCTGCAGGATGCTATAAAGCTTCTGTTTTCAGTCTGCTTTGGCTATGGAACATTA
This sequence comes from Protobothrops mucrosquamatus, assembly GCF_001527695.2. NCBI lineage: Eukaryota > Metazoa > Chordata > Lepidosauria > Squamata > Viperidae > Protobothrops > Protobothrops mucrosquamatus. Next base: position 523,456 of record NW_015387663.1, read on the forward strand.
TTTTATACTAGCTGTACCCGGCCACGCGTTGCTGTGGCTCAGTCTGGTTAAATGGAAAAGAAAGAAAAGAGAAAGCGCACATTTGTAATATGTTTAATTTCACAATGCTATAGCATGTGTTGTTTTTACGTCCAACAGATGGCACTGTTTTTCAAAAAAAGCATGTTTTTACCTGTCACAGGTGTGACATCTATATAATAGTAGGTATAAGGTATATAAAAACATGCGCGTATTCAAATGCAACTTTGTGTCAAAATTTCAAAGCAATCGGTGAGGAACTTTCGGAGATTTAAGATTTTGAACAAACGAACATTTACATTTTTATTTATTTAGAAGATGACAAGGAAGTCAGAAAATAGTTTCATAGTAGTTATTTCTTTGGATTAGTAGCCTTTTTACAATTAAATTGCATACAATTCCATTAACTGATATCATTCTTCTGAAAAGCACCTATATTAAAGGCTTACTAAAATGCATTATTTATTTATTGTGATTAACAATTATTAATAAATTAAAAATACAATTTAATTGGTAGATACCTGTTCTGAGAACATGAGTATCAATGGAAATATCCTGTGGGCTTTCCATAAGAAGTGCATATGTATTGTTGTGCTTAGCGGACATTCAGAGCAACTCTGGGAATTTGCTAATAGCCAGCAGAGAAAAACAGCTTAGAGCAATTTCTAATATGTGGACATCAATTCTCAAAATTCCTCAGCTAGCTGAGCTGAAGTCCTTCATGCTAAGTTTGAAAAACACTGAGCTAGAATGACACTATAGAAGCATGTTTCTCTGGGAGATGCGGCCTTAATGGAAGGTCCAGTCAGGGGTAGTAATGCCACATCTAGCTTCCAAAAAGACCTTATATTTTGCAACTAAATTGCCCTTAGCCACAAATGGAATTGTGGCTGGAGTAAAAAAGTTTCTTGGCAGGATAGTTGTAAGGAGTATTGTTTATAGTGTTGTCTCATAAATGCTTTATCCAAGACCTTTAATTTTTCTAAGATTCCTTTGAATACTCATGGAAAATTTTACTTCCTTTGCTAATCCTTTCTCTTGTATATTGTTCAAGGATCTTTAGCAATCCTTTTTCTGGTAATTGCCCCATTTTCCGTTGATGCAAAAAGAGGAAAGATAAGGGAGCTACTGAGGTTGGGAAAGGCTTTTAGATGGATTCATGGTAGAAATGGAAAATATTACCATTCTCTCCAGAGATACAACCGTGATTCCAATCAGGGGTCTCTGTGGCTGGTTTTTTTTTTTTTTTTTAAGCAAATCAGTTACATACCATTTCATATAACATGCAGTTATCTAATCTAGGCTTCTGGGCTTCTGCTTTGAAATGACTAATGCAAACACAAGCAGAAAAACGGGCAAGTCACAACTGCAGATTCAATTGTCTTTTTAAAATCTTGCATAATCCCTTTTTCCATTCATAATCCCCAAAGTTGTCTGGCTATGAAATGTGTAAGATTGTTTCTTTCTACAGTCTATTGTGACACTAGATGGAGGGAAACTTGTTCACATACAAAAATGGAATGGAAAGGAGACCTCACTCATTCGAGAAATAAAAGATGACAAACTAATTTTGGTAAGAGACCCAACGTATCTTTCTTCCTTGGCAGTTGGCTTTTATTGTAGGAAGAAGTTCACTTGGAAATTGTTGAGATTGGTTATATCAGCGGTGCCAAAGCACGTCTAGACAATGAAAATCTACTAGGATTAATTGGGAAGTCTGAATTATTTCTCCTTTCAAATGAATAAACCATCAAAGGGATAATAAAACCAAATAATGCAGTGTACAGCATCCATGGTTCAGTTACCTGGAAATATCTGATTTTCACATATTTCAGAAACTCATATTGTGCAAAATGCTTCAAGTTCAAAATACTTGGTTTAGAGTGAGAAGTGGATTATTTGGCCCATTTTAGAATGTGTCTTGGCACCCTTTCAAAGTAGTCCACTGATTGAAACTGGGTCTTTTGCACTCAAAAAGTGTATTTCAGATTTGAAAACTTTTTCACAATCCTGCTAGAAATATCTTCAGCATGAAGGAACACTTTTAAGCACAGAATTGATCAACTACTGATTAACAGAATTGATTGACTCAATCCTTAGTTCTTTCCTCTGGGGAAGAGAATATAGAATTCTTGGACAAAAGCTAGAGTAAATACTTGTTTAGTCTAAGACTGTCTTTATTCCATTACAAAAAGGTAGGGAACAATCTTTTATTCATAGAGAAATATAGCCATAGGGCCGATCCAACCACTATATCATAATTTGGTTAATTTTGATTCAATTTAATATGCAGAGCAAGTCCAGCTCATTTTCTAACAAAATAATAGTTGATGATGCCTTTGTATGTTGGGCAAACCAAGCCTGTAATAATTTACAGTGCAGAAAAAGTGATAATTTTCTTTCCTATAGGCAGATTTTCTTTCTGCATTTCAGAATAAAAGATAATTGTCTTATGTATCATTTTCTCTTTCAGACTCTGACAATGGGTGATGTGGTCTGCACTCGCACCTACCAGAAAGATAACTAGAGAGTTTCTACCTCCTTCCTACTACTATTTTTCACTGCCAAATTGCTGGTATTTTTGTTTCTCCTTTCTGTGTTTTGTATACTTACTGAAATTTTGGAGACCTTTCAGTATCCAACTTGACCTCTCTTCGTAAGTGCCAGTCACCTTGACCTTTATGGAGTTTTGGGTTTGCACATACATTTTTACTATTGAAGAGATCTTTAAAAAAACAGAATAATAAAATGAAGCAATTGTTACAAAAATGCCTAATTCTGCTTTTATCAGGATTATGAGTATGCCTGGTTTAAAACCCCACATTTCCATCAAAATTGAAGGTTAGAGTCTACTTATCTACCCTGGAGAATCGTAGGATTTCAAGATTATTGTTACAGAGTTTTATCAACTGCAGGCGAATGAATGTAACAACAGTCTGCAACAGCTTACAGCAATGGTGTCTTTTTGCAACAAAAGAGGCATTTGCTATGTTCATAAGGTTGCATGTCTAAAGCACTCTTGGGAAATCGAACACACAAGCCTGCATTAGACCTTACTGTTGCCTGTTAGCAGTTGGCATCAGAGCTATAAAATCTGCTATATTGAGGTGTGCTTGCTTTCTATAAAACTACCATATTCTATTGCTTTACAAAACAAAATATGTGTAAGACTGATATTGGATTAGACTCAGCCAATCTCATCTGTGTATTCCAAATCAGTTGGTTTTCCAACACTATATATTCCATTGTTTATCTGTTTATCTGTTTTTCCCATCACAAATGTTACTAAAGATCTGGAACAAGATAATCAAGATTTTTCCCAGCCAGCAAATTTACAAGTTGTCTCATTACTCTGTTGGCTGCATGGTGACTCGATAGTCAGGGAACCACCTGCTTTATCTACTAGGCAGGTTGATTTCAGAATGAGATCTCTTGCAGATCTGCATTATGGAATTCCTTTTCTAGTGTGGAAGGTGTAGTCCCTGTACTTTTAAACACCACAGCATTCATAGTCCTGTGTCTTTATTGGGCTTGTTTGTACAGTATATAAATTGGCCCTAGAAACATGAGTATGGCTTATTTATCAATTCAATTTTAGGAAGGCACAGCAAAGAAAAAACAGAATGGATCATACAGACAGCAGTGAGCAGACTGGAATCACTCAGACACAAACCTCTGGGTGGAGTGAACAACTTTTAAAGTACACGGACAGGTTTGGAAAAATGTGCCACACCAGTTTTATTTTCTCCTGCTGTCAGCAATAGTATTTCCAAAGCACTGCATCATTCCTGGGATGGTTATATCATTTTTGACCAAACTTTCTTGCTCCGTTGCTTAGTCAGTGTCTAGAGATTCTCCAGTGTTTGTATTTGAGGAAGGAGTCGGTAATTTTAAATAAAGCACACCGAAACAATAGCTGTCTTTGCATAAAGCACCATCTCCTAGAGCAGTATTTCTCAACCTGGGCAAATTTTAAGATGTGCGGACTTCAACTCCCAGAATTTCCCAAGCAGCGTTCAGTTCTTAAGAGTTGAAGTTCATGCATCTTAAAAGTTGCCAAGGTTAAGAAATACAGTCCTAGAGTATTTTATTTGAGAGATTGGTCACTTCAATATATTTCCAATGAGTTTCTCATAGACAAATGACCAAATTTTAATGTAACAAAACAAACCTCCCATTTGTTTTTGATTGTATCGATCTAAATTGCATTGGACATTTGAAACATTTTATGCTTTCCTTCTGGAGTATCAGCACGTGAGTCAAAAGTAACAACAGTGGACTTGAGCACTACTGATACCAATGTTGTATCCTCCTGGAAGACGAGAATGCCAGATATGTATTTTGAATCTGTCACCAACTAAGGGTTCTTAAGCATTACATTAATGTTGCATTTCTATATCTGACAAAGTTAGCTAAGCTCAACAACTGATGCCTTTTAATAAAATGTGTCAGTCCTTATTTTTGGTTACTATGGACTAATGCAACTCTCCTGCTACAGTTTCTACACTGGATAAACAAGAGGCTCGTTCCAAATGTTAGGATAACTTAATAGCAAACAGATATCCAGTCAGCAATTCATGGGAAGATCTACCTGACTCACCAACCTCTCCCTCTTATCTTTGCAAAATAAAAAAAAAATTAACTGGGATGGAGAGAGGAACAGTTCTGGGTAATTATGCCTTTATTCATCCAATTTTGTTGTTGTTAATTGCGAAGTCGTGTCCGACCCATCACGACCCCATGGACAACGTTCCTCCAGGTCTTCCTGTCCTCTACCATCTTCTGGAGTCCATTTAAGTTCACGCCTACTGCTTCAGTGACTCTGGACAATAATTATTTTGCACACTGCTCTTGTGGGAACAGGTCTACGACTTAGGTATACACCTGGACTCATTGCTTCTGCTGGAGAAGTAAGTTGTGGCTTTGGCTGGCATGCCAGTTGCAGTCCTACCTTAGAAGAATCTTAATTGTAGTGACTTGTCACCATCTGCTTAGATTATTGCAACACACACTATATTTGAAGATCATTTATAGTTTTCAGCTGGATCAGATTACAGGAGCCTGTGTGTCAGCTGGTCTTTGCTGGTGGGATCATATTATACCAGTAATGTGATTCTTGCACTAATTGCCAAGGGGTTTCCAGATGTAACTGAAAATGCTAACTTACATAGCTCTATATATGATTTGGCCTTTAATTATGTGCAGGATTGCATTCTCCCATTGGAATTAGTCTGGAGAGTTTAATATACTCAGGAAAATAAGTTGCATCCTTTGGAATGGGGATAAAGTTCTATAACACTGTGTGGCTGGACCAGTTCTTTGGAACAGCTTCCAAGTGCACATCTGACAGGCTCCAACCCTAATTGCATCCCGGAATTGCTCAAAACAGATAGCACTTGGGTCTTAATATTAGTTGGATTATAATTTGGCCATTTTGTTACTCTGTTTTCATTCACTGGTGGACCTTTAAGTGGTATATTTTTGTTATTGTGTATCATTTCTTGTAATCTGTTAAGAGTCCTTAGGAATGCACTACACAGAGATACTTTGCTCAAATCTATATTCAGCAAAGTGGCCCTTCAAAGATTTAGCAGCTCTACTACAGATCCCAATTTAAAAACTTTATGAACCAAGCTGAAAACGTTTAAGCATGCGCTGCTTCTCCTTGTAACACAAAGAGCATATAAGGCTACACTGTGTAGAGGCTCATGCCATCAATGTGTATTGTGCCGATCACAGAGTAAGAAAATCGGATAATACACAAGCAGTGGTTTCCTGTGAAGAACTTCTGATGGTAATATAGGCACAAACAAGGTTTTTTTTTTGGCAATTACAGTTCTTGGAGTGATTGACAGATACATTTCTGAGAAATAGTATTATGCTAGAGGCATGATCTGCAAGACAGCTACCTTACCTAATCTGTTCAAAGAAAGTTTAGTTACACACCTCATGTAAATTGCCTTAGATTTCCCAAAGGCAGAAATACAGGATATAGCTAAAAGCATAAGCTTCAAAGCTGCCAGGATAATACAGAAAAGCTGGCGCTCCGACGGTTATGTCACCGACTGCACCTCTGTAGTCTTAATAGCTAAAATAATATAATGGGGGGGGGAGTTACATTTTCCCAAGTTGGATTCGGCTCCTGATGTTTCATGGACTTGTCCATGTAGGTTTTTTTTTTTTGTTAACAAAAAGAAGTTACTATATTGTCACTGATTTCTGCCAGGCTGTACTTCAGTTTCCCAATTTAGCCTAGAGCCCTGGAATTGAACAGCAGTTTCCTGTCTAAGTAACAATGCCCTAAAGTGTAATGGTCAGTATAAGGGCAGCACACTGCCTTCAGTTTCATTTATGTGAGCCCTACTCAGGGAATTTTCTCTTCTGGGGAAGGGGAGCAAAATAGCTCTATGAAGGCTCACTGAGGTCTGGAGTCTTATGTTTCTCCTCTTAAACCCACCCAAAGTCTGGGAAAAATAAGCTCCAAAATGCAGCATCATCCACTGCAACAATCACTGACTGTACCCCTGCAGCCTCAAAAAGCTGACCAAGTATAATGTAAGTGGGCTTCCAGACAATGCTGACACCCTTGTTTTTAAAGCATCTCACAATAGGAAAGTGAGACAACGGGAAGAGTTCTCATTTCTGTCCCTTCCCCAAAATCCAAGCCTACAGTAAAGAGAACCCCACAAACTAAAACTTTATTCATTGTTCAAAGGTAAACATGTGGCTCATTTCTCGGTTTTTAAGACGACTGCTCCTGTACCTGACTTCTTCCTCCTACGGTATTACAGGACAAATGGGACAATGGGAGTGCAGTAGCATGACCTGTTCTTCAACCAATGTGTCTCTCTCAGGGGAGAGAGAGTGCACCATTCACAGTTCCTTCTGCTGGTAGGCAGGCAATAACTGGCAGATGCTGAGTCAACACATCGCTGCTCCCGAGTGAGGAAATGTACCGACTGCCAGCTCCATACAAGTTTCTGCAAGATGGCTCTAGGTTGCTCCAAAAGAAGCTGGCTAAAATCCAGGCATGAGGAAATGAAAGAACGGAGTAAGATTTCACAAGATATGAAGTCAACATCTGGGACAAGGAACCACCCAGTGGCATGCTGGCTGCTCCTTCCTTTCCACTTTATGGGAGGGGAATAGCCATCCTTGTGATAATCCTTGAGAAACAAAAGTAATTTTCAAAGAAGGAAAAACCATGTTATCTTAATGCATCCTGCTGGTCCAGTTGTTCTTTTTTCCAACTGATGACCAGAGGGAATGGAAGTCACACTCTGCATTGAAAACACATGCAGCCCAGCGTCCGAGTCTCATTCTCATTCCTTGTGCTTTTTCTTATGATGCTTCTTTTTACTTTTCCGAGATGGACTGGCTTTTTCCTTGCATTTTGCCTTCTTCCGAGCTGGCTGATTCCCATTGTCGGAATTGGTGTTGTCAGAAGCCTCCAAGTCTGTGTTCTTACGTTTCCTTTTTTTCTTTTTATCCTTGTCAGGAGGAAAAAAAAAACCTCTTGATGAATTCTATATGACAAAGCAAATATATCACTATGGGTAGTCCTCGACTTACAATCACAATTGAACCCAAAATTTCTGTTGCTAAGTGAGAGGGTTGTTAAGTGAGTTCCCCCCCACTTTATAACCCTTCTTGTCACAGTTGTTAAGTGAATCATTGCAATTGTTAAGGTTGTTAAGTGAATTTGGCTTCCCCATTGACTTTGCTAGGCAGGAGGTTGCAAAAGGTGACCAAAAGGCCCTCTGATACTGCAACTGTCATAAATATGAACCAGTTGCCAAGCAGCCGATTTCTGATCATGTGACCATGAGGATGCTGCAACGGTCAGGTGAAAAATGGTCGTAAGCCACTTTTTTCAGTGCCGTTGTAACTTTAAATGGTCATAAATGAACTGTTGTAAGTCGAGGACTACCTGTATAATATAGCTACTTCTTCGCAGTAATAAGGTCCGCCCACCCAAAAAAAGTTAAATAGAAATAGAAGCCATTGTTGGTTACATAGAACACAAACTAAACTACATTATGACAACTGGCATCTAATTATAAATTAAGCATGCTCAGTCTGTGCAGAGAAATTTCGGTAGATAATTTTGTATTTTTTAATGTCAGAGCCCTGTGAAATGTTACAAATTCTTATCTATTTAACAGCATAGCTCGGTTACGTAATATTTGAGATGCAGCTTTAAGAAACTGGTATCTTTCAGTGAAACACAAAGGCCACTCTTTTAAGACAGCAAAGTCCACATTATGGACAGAGAGGACCGCTGGTTTGAAAGAGAGGTCAAAAAGGCGCTCTCTGACCAGAGGGGGAGGGATATGACATCACCTATCTCTTGTTTACAACAATCCTTTCAGCAGTTCCAAGAAGGTTCCACACCCATTTGCACTATTCAGGTGAACCTGAGGGCACAGATAAACCTCCAAGTGGCCTCAACATCTCTCAGAAGGAGTGCTAAAGACCAGATGACTTCAAAGAATATAAATCCTTCCATTCTCCACCATTCAGTCAGAACTGAAGAAGCTTCTTGGATGAGTTGGGAACCGTCTTTAAGAAAAAACAAAGGAAGCCCAGTTGCTTCTTGAAAAACCATCTTGGGGACAATCATGACCTGGATGACTGGGAATTTGCATAGATACCTTTTTCCTTTTCTTCATAGAGTGGTGAGCTTTCTTTTCATCTTCTGCAGGGACGGGTTCATCCTCTGGTATAAGGGTGTATTTTGTCCCTCCTGGCTGCATGAAGCAATCTTTGGCGAAATGACCTGCAACAATACATACAGTAGATACATAAATAATACATAAAATAGATACATAAAATAAGGCAATGTTTTAAAGATTCCTCTTCTATATTTCCTCAAGATTTATACATGAACTCAGGATGCTATTTATACCTAAGTGCTTAAGTCTCATTACATTTATATTCTCCAATTTTGAGGAAAATGGAATAAAATGGGATAAAATACTGTAGGCCCACAAATAACGTTATATTTCCTTGGTTTCTCAACTTCTTTCAAATCCCTACCTTCTGTAACTCTCTGAAAATACACAATAAATGAAAAAAATTAAAAAAATAATCACATACCTGGACAACCACACTTCTTACACACAGTGTTCAAAACAGCTTCTAGAGTGATCTTTTGACTGGTATAATCTCTAAAGGAGCATTTTTTCCGTGCCTCTTGACTGCATACAAACACAAGAATTTTAAAAAACAGAAACACCATTAATATTGGTAGGGAAAAACCTGGTTGTATTTGGAACAATGAACACATTCTAAGTTATGTCAATAAAATTAATAAAGAAAGCTTCCTGATTCTGTATTGTCCATAATCAGAAATCTATGCAATCACAAAATTATGTTAGCAACCTTTTTATATCATTCAACTTCTCACAGCTCAAGGCAATTTATATACTAGAAAAATACATTTCATAAAAACATGCTAAAAATTACAAATGCAGCCCAGGACCACCTGCCTACACAAATGTGGATTTCAACTCCCAAAATTCCAGTTTCATTTTAAAGTTGCCAAGATTGAGAAACACAGGTCTACAGAAAAAGCCTGCCAAAACAAGATGGTTTTCACTGCTTTGAAAATCCATGCTTGTGTAGAAATAAGTAATAACAACAGAAGTAATGAAACTCATTTGCCAACACAGAGCTGAGATGGGCGGTTAAGAAGTGTGGGAGATTAATAAAAATACTTTAGCTGAAATGGCACCATTTATACATAACACAATCTGCATAACTGCAAAAAAAAACCTCATCATCCAAATCATCAAAGGTGGGAAGAATCCAACACCTTGGTATGGTGTAATCACACTTATTAAACATAAAATGTTGACTGGCTATTCTAAGGGTGGGCAGAAAATCAAGAAAGAGTGGAATGACATGTTTTATAAGACTGGATGAAATACTGAATAGAAATCTTCCACACTACATTTTGTTGTAGGATCTCTTGGTGCAGTGGTCCCCCAACCTTTTTGGCATGAGGGACTGGTTTTGTGGAAGACAATTTTTCCATAGACGGGCTGGTGGTGGTGATGGAGTGCACAACCTAGATCCCACGCATGTGCAGTTTACAGTAGGGTTAATTTGCCCACCGCTAGCCTCCAGCTATGTGGCCCAGTTCCTAACAGGCCAGAGACCGGTATTGGTCTACGGAACAGGGGTTGGGGACCCCATCTTGATGATCTCTTCTACCGAGCTCAAAACCACTGTTGGATTTTTACACTTTCTTCATGACAAGTCATACTAGAAAGATCTTTGATATAGAAAATAAAGATTAGAGGAATGGAGATTTCACTTACTCAAGGACAATATTATTGGGGTCTAAGTCCTTCCCAGTTCCTTGGTTAACAACTTTCATGGAAAGAGATAGTTTCAATTTGTCATCTTTCTTCTGAAAACATAAGGCAATACATTTTGATTTTTGTTTCATTCCCAGATACCCAGGACAAAAATTGATGTTGAGGTTATAACAATCACTTTATGGTACTATACTTTCATCATGGAAATGTATTAATATAAAATACATTAGCTACTCACAATGAGCTTTCAGATAGTATCAACCTATCTATGATTTAAGGCAGAATGTAACTGGATATTTCAGATTAGGTAGTTTGTGAAATATGTAAACAACTTTGATTGTCTGAGTTGCATATAGCTACAATAAATTTACAGAAAGGATCAATTTTTGAACTCATTTGAGATGTCTTGTAACCGCATCATTCATAAAACTCAAACTAATTCAATTCCATGTTTATTTAAAATTCCAATGAAATTAATGTTTTCTATGAGACTTTAGATTTTCAGATTGCACACTTTTTCAGGAGCTTTCCCTGTGAAAATGTAAGGCTGTGATATCATTCCTCTTTAATAAAAGTAGTTGTGAAGTAAATGTGAAATCTTTATTTGGTAGATATCAGTAAATGGAGCAACATTAAATGGAGAAAAGAATATTCAAAGTGGGTGTGAAAAAGAGGTTGGAGGTGGTAGAGACTTCCAAACAGGTGGGATGTCAAACTGTAAACCGAAAACACTTATTCCGGAAACCGTTATTCTCCTCTCTTTTATAAAATAAAAGACGATCTTTAGTTATTAAAAGATTTTGACGGATACAAGATGTTTCTTTGATGAGTGTTTTGTTTTCTACTCATTTTCCCATAACACAAGTAGTTCTCAACTTACAACAGTTCACTTAGTGACTGTTCAAAGTTACAACAGCACTGAAAAAAGTGACTTATGACTGTTTTATGTCTATTGTAGCATCACCATGGTCACATGATCAAAATTCGGATGCTTAGCAATTGGTTCACCTTTTGTGACCTTCTAACAATCACCTTTTGCGAACTTCTAACAACCGAAGTCAATGGGGAAGCCAGATTCACTTAACAACCATATTACTAACTTAACAACTGCAGTAATTCACTTAATTGTGGCAAGAAAGGTTGTAAAATGGAGCAAAATTCACTTCACTGTCTCACTTAGCAACATAAATTTTGGGGTCAGTTGTGGTCATAAGCTGATGGCTAGCAGTATAAGCTTTGTGTAAGCCACCAATATTACTTGGGAATGGGAACTTTAACACTTGTAAGTGAAAAAGTAACACAATTCACTCTACTAACAAAAGAATGTCAACCAAATAATCACCATATAATTAATCAAACCTTGTTTTTGGGTTCCTGGAATTTTTATAAATGCTCCATATTCTGTCACAGAAGCAATCTGTAAAAAACAAAACATACAACTACTCACAAAAGAAGCAACATTTATTAAGAAGAGTAGAATAGAGCTGGAAGGGACCTTGGAGGTCTTCTAGTCCAGCCCCCTGCTCAAGCAGGAGGACCTATACCACCTCAGACAAGCATACTGTCCCCTTACCCTGCTCCCAGTAAACAACAAAAGCTAGCACAATATTCCCAGTTCTGTCTATTTGATACTAAAGATCAAGTATCCTCTTGAGAAATCCTCCTTAAACTAAAATTCTATGAATACTTGGGAATAAACACTATCCACTTTGGCATGGCTAAGTTGTGAATATAGAGTTTAATCTACCAAGCTTTCGTCAAGTGCACTTGACATCATCAGGGTTATTTATATATATATATATATATATATATATATATATATATATATATATATATATATATATATATATATATATATATATATATATATATATATATATATATATATATATATTTCAAAATTTGGATTGCTAACAAAGAATTAAGGGAGTACTGGGATAGCTATTTCTAACCTTATTTGGTTTTCATCAGCCAGACATATATAAAGTTCCTAAATCTATTGATTAGAAACATCCTAGTCACTTATATGAAGGATTTTTTTAAAACAATGGACTCATGTGTTTATTGAAAAAAAAACATCTTAGTATCTATTCAACCTATCTGAACTTAAAACCTTTTTAACTGTGAAAACACATTTTTTTGTTATGTATTCAATCTTATCACCCTGAAAATTAACTATTTGGAAGCATACCTCTCCTTGGAAAATAGCATAGAGTTCCGGAAGCTCATCCATTGCTTTCAACTACCACAGAAGGAGTTTATTCAAATCTTTTGGTCAAGTTTCCTTTTCTATATTCTATATTATTCCTCGGCAGCTAAAAAAAAAAAAAGGTTAATGGAAACATATTAAAAATAACACAAGTCAGTAAAGAACGGTCCAAGCTCTTCTTTTCCATTCCGGTCAACGTGTACCTTGCTCCCCCCTCCCCCCCGGCAGCGGATGATGGGAGATGTAACCTTAACCCTTCACTTCAATTTCAGGTCCAATGTTGGACTAAACTACCATTACCTCACCAGAAAAACCCTGAGGATAAAGTGACAGGCGTTGTTATACATACATACATACATACATACATACATACATACATACATACATACATACATACACTGTGTGTGTGTGTGTGTGTGTGTGTGTGTGTGTGTGTGTGTGTGTGTGTGTGTGGGGAACTCTTCTTCGGTTTAACTTCTCTCTAAATTTGAACTTTGGCGGAAGGGGCGGGAAGAACGGGGCTGAGGGTAGCATGGTGGCAGTCCTATGGCTAATCCTGAGAGGAGATTGTCGGAAGAGGCAATGGGTGGCGGGAGTCCGGATGGCAGCCTTCTTCCGGCTTTCAGCCAATGGGGAGACAGAATAAACCTAGGGTCGAGCGAGAACCTCGACCATTCAGCGTTCCCCATGTTAAGCACGGCGACGTCAACGCTACGTCTTGGACCTCCCGCCTCTTCGCCCGCGTCTTGCACCAATCGGCGTCGGGAAAGGCCGTGCGCTTTGCATAAAGGCGCCAATGAGGAGAGGAGGGCGTGGCCTCTCCGCTCTGGGCCCAGTGTGGCGGCGTTGAGGGAAAGCGATGATTGACCCACAGAAACGGAAGGCTCCCGGGCCGGATACGGCTTTGGTGGCAGCGGCGGCAGCTGCTAAGAAACCCCGCCATGAGCTCATCTTGGGGCCGGGTCCCGGAGCCGGGCAACCGCCTCCGGGCGCCTTGTTGCAGGCGGTGAGTTTCTCCGGGGGACGCTGCTGAGGTTTCCGGTGAAATGAATGTTGGAGGCGGAGCGGTTAGCCAGCTTCTTTTCCCCGGAATTGTTTGATCTTATGTGTAAGCTTTTGAGAGCAGGCAACAGAATTTCATTTTTAATGTGTGCCAGTGTGCCCACAGTAAAAAAAAAAAAAGACAATAAAGATTATCTTAATTAAGCAGCATTTCTTAATTCTCATATCTTTTTGCTAAACCGATTCAGAATTTTATTCCGCATTATTATCAACACTTTAGCTCAGGGGGCTTCAAACTTGGCCCTTCTATGACTTGTGGACTTCAACTCCCAGAATTCCTCAGCCAGCGTGCCTGGCTGAGGAATTCTGGGAATTGAAGTCCACAAGTCATAGAAGGGCCAAGTTTGAAGACCCCTGCTTTAGCTTAACATTAGGTTACCCACTTGCTGTGTTTTGGGGTAGAAGATGATGGTGGTAATAATAACGCAGTGCCTTCTACACCCATCAAATAACATCTGCCTATGGGGTTGTTGTTGCTTTCTGAGCTTGGCTGTTTTCCTGCAGATGTCTCATTACCCAACTAGGTAACATCATCAGTGGTAGAAGGGAGTGGGGATTGCTCTCTGATATTACCTAGTTGGGGAATGAAACATTTACAAGAAAACAACCAAAGTTGAGAGAGCAGCAAGGATACCACAGTTCAGCCCTGAACTACAAATATTCTATTAGAACATCTGCCTAACCCAGGCCCTGGGGAAGGACTCAACAGATGGATAAAATGACAGATCTAGTCTAAACTTCTGGCTGAATGTGCAACAAACCATAATAGTCACCACTATATTAAACTTCCACGCTGCTCAACTCTGAACAATGATTATCCTCTATTATTAAACTTTCTATTAAAGATGTTGACTTGTTTATACATGTATTTGCTGCATTTTCCCAAATGTCGCTTAGTGAATGCTATACAAATTTGTTCAATTTACATAGGATGTTAATGCCCACATTAACATATAAGCAAACATAAAAATGATGAAAAGTCTTGATTCCATTTTAGTTATTTTGCAATTATTTTTCATTATTTCTGATGAGAAGAATGACTCAGTATGATAGTGTGTAGAAAAAGGATTTTCATCGTAGTGATGGTAAGGCTTTTCCAGGATGGGTCTACCAACAGGTATAAGGTTGGCCCTGGGTAGATCATTTCTTATATTTAAATTTGGAGATTCCACACTCTTAGAAAATTGTAGTGTTGGAAAAAGTTAATTTCAGCCATTGAATCCAATCATTAGTTTAAAAGAGGTATTCAAATTAAAGCATTCTTGATAGATGCCTGTCTAGTCTTTGTTTGAATGCATCCCCAGCAAGAAAGCTCACAATCTTTCTAAGTATTTGATTTCACAGTCAAATTGCTTTTATTCTTTAAAATGTTTTTCCCTTAATACTCCTTGGAACCTCTTTTCCTGTAATTCATGTTTTTATT
The DNA here is from genome assembly GCF_001527695.2 of Protobothrops mucrosquamatus. Lineage (NCBI taxonomy): Eukaryota > Metazoa > Chordata > Lepidosauria > Squamata > Viperidae > Protobothrops > Protobothrops mucrosquamatus. The sequence goes on from NW_015387663.1 coordinate 538,493, forward strand.
CTATTTTATTCTCTGAAGTGAAAGAAATAATCTTGAACTTTTTCTATGTGAAGCAGAACAAATAATAACAGTAAACTTGTTGATCTCTCTTTTTGTGCAAATGCTCGTACTAATAGAATAAATGTTTATAGATTTTTAATCCAGTCTTTCCTAATTCATTGTCTGCAGTTGGACCTTCAGTTTCTGCTACTTTAGCCATAGCTGCATGTTTGCATTTTCCAATGATTAAAATATTTTTCCTGTTTTCTTAGTAGTAGTGTCTGACCCTTTTCAAAATGTATAGATCAGTTTTCTTTCTGACTTATTTTTTTTCTATCAACAGTTTGTGTTTATTTATGTCTTCTGTAATATGTTGCATTTTCTTTTTATTTTAGGGCCCTCCAAGATGTTCCTCCTTGCAAGCACCCATAATGTTGCTTTCTGGTCATGAAGGAGAAGTTTATTGTTGCAAGTTCCATCCTAATGGAGCCACCTTAGCCTCAGCTGGGTTTGACAGGTTGATACGTAAGTCAATTCTGTAATCTGTGATAGGCTTGTTAAAGCTTGCAGATTAAGTTAACTAACTTTATTGTCATTTACAAAAGAATGCTTTACCTTTTTCATCAGGCATGTCAAACTCGTGATGTCACACGACTTATTGGAGCTTTTTCCCCATTGCTGGCAATGGGATGGGCGTGGTTTTGTCATGATGCGTCTGGCCCATGGGCCGGCAGATTTACATCATTTAGATTAACCAGAATTTTACTTTCTCTGTGCTTCTGTCTCTTCCTAAATATGTCAATTAAGATAGATATTAACAGCATTTTCACTACTTGCAATCTTATATGCAATAACATCTGCCTAATTGAAGACTATTAAATGCCTTTGATTTGAAATGGTTGTTTGATATATTCCAGTTTTCAGGGGAAATACTAAGGCTTGATCCTCTCATTTCAGTACTATGGAATGTGTATGGTGACTGTGATAATTATGCCACTTTGAAAGGTCACAGTGGAGCAGTTATGGAATTACATTACAATACTGATGGCAGGTGGGTGTTTAAATTTTTTTCTACAGTTTGTAGAATATTCTGAAATATTTCTCAGCTTTTGAAAACAAGTAGTGGTCTGTGATTTGACCAAGAAAACTCAATAGGAATGCAGAAAACTACCATCACATCATATTCATATGTTGTGTTTCATTGTTTCTATGATTTACTGTTGCTTTTCCTCTTTTTTTTTTTAAAAGGATCCTTGAATTTTTTAAAAAATATTTTGTTACTAAAATCCTTAAATAGCTAAAAAAAAAAGTATATATATATGTGTGTGTGTGTGTGTGTGTGTGTGTGTATAAAATTCAAAAAGCACATTACATTACAGAAAATAAAACCCTACATGTTTTGCAATAAATCAGACATGTCAAACTCACAACGTCACGTGATGTCATGTGACATCATGATTTTTTTCCCATTGCCGGCAATGGGGTGGACACGGTTTCACTATGATGCATCTGGCCCGCAGGCCGGCAGTTTGACATGCTTGCAATAAATGACTCAGTTTTTAAACAAGAAATAAACCATGGTAATAGCAAATCATATTCTTTAGAGTTTACATTGGATTGATAACTTTTAAGTGTTGAGAAGTACCAGCTTTTTAAGATTTGTAATCAGTTGCCTTTTTTCTCAGCATGCTGTTCTCGGCCTCCACGGATAAAACAGTAGCAGTATGGGATAGTGAGACAGGAGAGAGAGTGAAAAGACTTAAAGGACACACTTCATTTGTCAACTCCTGCTATCCAGCAAGACGTGGACCTCAGCTGGTTTGCACAGGGAGTGATGATGGGACAGTGAAGGTCAGAATGCTTTATTATATTCTTGCAGAATAACAGTGAGGGCTAGTTTAATGTAGTTTTAATTACAGAGCAAGAAACCTGGAGACTGAGTTCTAGTTCTGCCTTAGGCAAAAAGCTAGCAGGATGACTTTAGCCAATCTTCCTGGTTGTCTGTTAGAAACCAATGACTTTCAGCCTCTTTCAAATAGGTGGTGCCATTTTTCCCCCCTTGTTTTAACGCTTGGAATTGTGATACTACTTATATATAACTTTGTGGCAGTATTAAATCAATGTTATCTGGGAAGTTTGCTATTCCCCCCCCCCAATAGATGCACATATAGATTGATCACCTATGTCAAAACAAGCCTGAAAGAGAAATACTTGGAATTTTAGGAGAAAGTCTGGGGTGTTCAACCTTGGCAACTTTAATACTTGTGGACTTCAACTCCCAGAATTCCTCAGCCAACATGTGCTGGTGGTATTGTCACCAAAATATTATGTACAGATAGGTTCTTTGTCCTGTTTGTCACCCATATAATGAATTTGAAAAAGGGCTTTGTTTTGGAGGGAGGGGGATTTGCTTCTGGATGCATGTCTCTTGTATGGTTATACATGCTCCATCTGTAGATCTTGGGGAATGACACACAGTGTAACTGTATTTTCATTGCTCCTCCCCTACACAGTGACCTTCTGTTCATAATTGGTAGGTTTAAGAGAAGTCCTGATAAATGTCACGCAATCTTAGCGTGTCTGTATGTGTTTGTGTGTGTATATGTATGTATGTATGTATGTATATATGTATATATATATGATAAAACCAATAAATATTGATCACCAAGAGGAAAGTAATAAATAGTAAAAAATTTAATGAGCCAAGCTTTCGTTGGGCCCACCCAACATCATCAGGGCTTTAAAAGTAGTCACTGGGAAAGAGCTTTCCGGTGACACGTTCCAGAAGCCGGATGCAGGCTGTTAACATCTTATAAAAGCTCTTTCCCAGTGACTACTTTTAAAGCCCTGATGATGTTGGGTGGGCCCAACGAAAGCTTGGCTCATTAAATTTTTTACTATTTATTACTTTCCTCTTGGTGATCGATATTTATTGGTTTTATCATGGATTTACCCAAGAGTCGAATTTTTAGCTTTATATATATATATATACACACACACACACACATTTATGTGTATATTTATATTAAACACCTTTTTCTTCTCAGCTCTGGGACATCAGGAAGAAAGCAGCTGTTCAGACCTTTCAGAACACCTATCAAGTATTAGCTGTGACCTTCAATGATACCAGTGATCAGATAATATCTGGTGGTATCGACAATGATATTAAGGTCAGTTGACTTTGTCCAGGAAGTGAAGCTCCATATATTTTAAAACTGATTTGTTTTTTCCTCTTTCATTTAGTGCTGTAAAATAAAAAAAGGCAGCACCAGAAAAAATGGGTTAAAAGCATGAATGGTATGGAGGTTTTCTAATTTCCTCTGGCATTTGAAATGTAAATTCTTTTGTGAGGGTGAGTAGGCAGTGCTAGTTCGCTCTGATATTTCAGGTTTTTCTAAGAGCAGGAATAAAAAATAGGTTTGGCTAGATGCCCCATAGGTAGGCCATGAATAATGTGGGGCTGCGGGAGGGGTGGCATCTTCTTCCACCCCTCTAAAACTGTCTTTTGGATTTTGTTCCTAAGCATGTGATTGTTTTTAGTATAGGTAATCCTTGACTTATGACCACAATTGAGCCCAAAATTTCCATTGCTAAGCAAGACAGTTAAGTGAATTTTGCTCCATTTTGCAAACTTCCTTGCTGCTGTTGTTAAGTGAATCACCACAGTTCTTAAATTAGTAATATGGATACTAACTGAATCTGGCTTCTTCATTGACTTTGCTTGTCAGTAGATGATTACATGCAACCCTCATAAAGACATGCCAGTTGCCAAGTGTCTGAATTTTGATCATGTGACTGGGGATGGTACAATGGTCATAGGTAATGAAAAATGGTCATAAGTCACTTTTTTCAGTGCCGTTGTAACTCTGAGTGGTTGCTAAATGAATGGTTGTAAGTTGAGAACTACCTGTAGAACCAATTGCTAGAAAGTAATCCCTGTGTCTGGAATATCGGCGTAGGCTAGAGTCTTTTCACTACAACATAATGTGACACTTTTAGGGCCTCATTTTATTTATGGTAGTTGCTGGTACATCTTTCAAGTGTAAAATGCCAGGCCTATGTTAAATCTCTTAAAGGTGTGGGACCTTCGTCAGAACAAGCTAACTTACACAATGAGAGGACATGCGGATTCTGTCACTGGTCTCAGCCTAAGTGCAGAGGGCTCTTACTTGCTTTCCAATGCCATGGACAATGCAGGTAATCGCTTTTTCCCTATTCTCTTTCCCATATCTCCAGGTACGGCATCCTCATTGGTTGCTCATTAGTGGCAAGCAAATGAGAATGTTGTACATCTATTTAATTAAAAGATTTATAAGGTCACCCATCTTGTAAAACACAGCTGTGGGCAGCTGACAACAATAATAAAACTATGAACAACAATAACAAGAAAAAATGGGCCAGATCTTTCATTTTGTATCCATTCAACAACACAATTCCTGGACTTCAACCCTATTGTCCAAGTGCCTGGAGGGAAAGTCAGCCTTTTGGCTTTGACTTGCAAAGTGCAAGAATGAAGGACAATGTTTCATTCATATAACTAAAAGCTCTGCATCTGTATAGTAGGTATATTCGTATTTCCTCCTTACGAGCTGCCGGGATAATAACAGTTAATCTATTTGTCAGAAGTTCATTTACAGATACACTGCTTTCTGGCCAACTGAATTTTTGGTGCCACCCTTGTCAACTTAGCCAGTTTGGGTTTAGACCAGGGGTCCCCAACCTTTTGGGCACCAAGGACCAGTTCCGTGGAGAGAGGATTTTCCGTGGACCGGAGGGGTGCATGGTTTTGTGTGCTGCCTCCATCCAGTGGATGGGGCTTTGCTTGTTTGTGCGGCCCGGTTGCTGGCGTGCCACGGCCCGGTACTGGTCCATGTACTGAGGATTGGGGACCCCTGGTTTAGACCCCTGGTGTGCCATGTCTATACAGGCAGTCTTCAACTTACAATCACAGTTCGGACCAGAATTTCCATTGCTCGACAGGGTGGTGAAGGGAGTCATGTCCAATTTTATAACATTTTTTTTTGCCATGGGGGTTAAGCAAATCACTGCAGTTATTAAGTGAATCATGCAGTCATTAAGCAAATCCGGCTTCCCCCATTGATGTGACTTGTAAGAAACTGGCTGGGAAGATTCTAGATAGCGATAGCATGACTCCAGGATGCTGCAGCCTTCTAAATATATGCCAGTTGTCAAGTGCCTGAATTTTGATCACATGGCTGTGGGATGCCACAATAGTCATAAGTATGAGGACCGGTCGTAAATCACTGTTTTCAATGCAGTTGTAACTTCAATTGCTAAACAAATGATTGCAAGTCAAGGACTGCCTGTAATCACATGGCCATGGTAAATAGTTGACTAACATGGTTTTAGGGCAGGGGTCTTCAAACTTGGCCCTTTTATCAACTCCCAGAATTCCTCAGCCAGCGTGCCTGACTGAGGAATTCTGGGAGTTGAAGTCCACAAGTCATAAAAGGGCCAAGTTTGAAGACCCCTGTTTTAGAGCAACAGTGGTGTATGGATGAAAATTAAGGAAGAGAGATAGGATTGAGTGACAACTTTCTGGTGGAATCCAAGGAGTAAGAAGAAAAGATAAAGAAAAATTAAGAGAAAATCCTACAATGATTGTTATGTCATTTCCTGGTTCAAAGTGAGAAGTAATTTTAAATTATCCTCCTTGATTGAACAATAATGAGTGAAATTTGGCATTAGTGTTGGCTTTAAGTATTTGGCTTTAAGCTGTCCTCACAGGGATCTTTAAACTTGGCTGTCAGGCAGAACTGAGATGATAAATCACGTTACATGTTGCAACTTTTATTTGTTGTTATTGTTGTTATTGCGTTAAAATTACACTTTAGCAGCTGGCTGGCAATTAAGCCTGCATTATGAGCCAATATCTAAATAATTAGCTCTGGATGCTACATGTTGGTTTTGGTTTTGTTCTAGTTCGCATCTGGGATGTTCGGCCCTTTGCTCCCAAAGAAAGATGTGTGAAGATACTCCAAGGGAATGTGCATAATTTTGAGAAGGTAAGTGAAGTGTTAGCTGAAGGGGTGTCTTGGGGTGTCTTGGGGTGTTAGCTGAAGGGGTGTCTTGGGGTGTATTTGTATTTTATTGGTTGTTAGCCGCCCTGAGTCCGTAAGGAGAAGGGCGGGGTAAAAGTTTAATTAATAAATAAATAAATAAATAAAACATTGCTTGTTTATGGCTGGTAGCCGAAAGTTAATTGATGAATAAATGGCTTTTAAAATTCGGGATTCTTTAACTGTTTAACAAGGCCTGTATTGGAGATTAACCTGTGGAGTGAAATTCCAATTAGAGCTGCTGCAAAAGATCTCCCTTTCCCCCAATGCAGTTGTTATTCTTCTATAAATTAACCATCTTGACATTCACAATCTATTTCACAGTGAGATAACAAGGTGCTTATAGTTCTGGCAATAAAATATGGTATATAACTGCAGCCCAAGGTTTCAGAGAAAAACCATTCCCAAAGTATTGTTAATATCACAAGCCCTGGTAGATTTAATTTCAAATAAAAATAAGAACATGAAATATGCATGGAATTGGACCATATTTTCTTGTTTGTTAGAACCTTTTGCGATGTTCCTGGTCACCAGATGGAAGTAAAATAGCTGCTGGATCTGCAGACAGGTAAAAATCTGTTTTAAATGTTAACATTTAAAAGCCCCCTCCCCCCCTTTTTTTTAGCATTAAGGAGGATACTTAAAACCAAGGTGATCCAGAGAGTGTCTTGGTTAGTGTCATTTGTAGTGGCTACCTTTATTTTATTTTATTTATTGTATTTTATTTAGTCATTTGTCTTATATGTTCCTTTTAATTATAATACACAGAATTGTGTTTTGATCTGCAGGGTATAAAATGCATAACAAACCGTGTGCCTGTAACAGTTTTGCAGCAGTACATATAGATTCATGGATTCTAACTCCAATTATACAGGGTCGTGTTAAGTAGCTGCAATTCACTGGTCTGAAACTAGCTTGTGAGGTTGGCAGATTAGGGCCATACTGGAAACTGTTTAGTTTTCTACTAGCACGACAAATTAATACTAAAATGCAAATCTAAACACAGTGATATTTAATGTGGATAAAGCAACATGTGTTCAGCAGCTTCTGTATTATATATTGTTTGAGAATCAGAAGGGAACTGGTCTCTTATGCGCAGGGAGGCCTTTATGCGTGTTTGTCATCATACACAGGTTTGTTTATGTGTGGGATACAACCTCCAGAAGAATCCTCTACAAACTTCCAGGCCATGCTGGTTCAATAAATGAAGTTGCATTTCATCCAGAAGAACCAATAAGTAAGTCCTTCCTATGCATGGACAGCAAACTTGAACTAATGTGCCGATTTGTGAGATTACCCTTTTTAATAACCTGTTAACATACCCCGAAGAAGCCCTTCTTCCTTGCTGGTTTATTCTCTGTTAGGCTTGCCTTGATGCTTAGGTTATAGATATTTAAAGAAATGTCTTAAAACAGGGCTTTTCAACCTTTTCACCCACTGTACCACTTTTAGGATAAGGCAATATCTGTTCTGTCCCCGTTCCGACCCACACACCCAAACAGCCAGCCGAGGGTTAAAGACTTCTCCAGACACCACTTCACCGATAAGAAACTTGGCAGCAGCTCCGTAGCTGCCTGCCAAGACCTTTTACTCCAAGCACACAGAAACAAAAACAATACACACAGTTTAAAGCCACAGCAAACTACTTTGCCAGAGATTCAGCTTTTGTCCGTCACAGAGGTCCAAATGGCCACCACCACCCTTTTATAGCCTGTGGGGTGTGGTCCATTGACTCAGCTTAATCTCTGGCACGTCTCTTTTTCTGCTGCGCACGCTTGTCGCTCCTACGCTGGCGTGGATCCAGCCACAACTTCTCTTCCTCATTATCCGACACACCTGGCTCCTGGCCCATCTCAGAAACACCTGGCTCCTGGCCAATCCCAGAACCACCTGGCTCCTGGTCAATCTCTTCTCCGTCGGGAGACACCTGAGGCATTGCCAAAGAGGAGGGTCCTGGAGAGGGAGGCCTGGCCATCTCCTCTCCTTCATGTTCGGAGCCTTTTTCCTCCGATAAGAGGGGCTCATAAGACGGAGCCACAACAATATCCGAGTACCACCAGTTGCCCAGCAAGGTGTCAAAAAAGTAGCGAGCGGGGAAGTGGCTCATTCATTGCTGCAGCCAGCCCCGAGGATTTAATATTTATTTAATAGTGTACACCCCTGAAACCCTCTTCCAGCTGAGCAACAAAAGCTAAAGCGCCTTTCCCTTCCCATCCAATACCTCGGCACCCTGACAGGCAGCAGATCTCCCAACATCGAATCCAATTTTAATTCAGATTCCAACATAATTTACAAATCCATCCAGATCTGGGACTGCCCTGCACTTTTCTGAGCCACAACTAAACCAAGAAATTTTTTTTCCCCTGCATCCCCTCACAGAAAAAAGGGTTTAATTCCTTCCTCCTGCAGGCAAGCTCCTACTTTAGGGGATTTCACAGCCACGCGGGCCAAGAGTTTTCTCAGCCGCCGAGATCGAAAGGTGCCTCCTCTGGACAGGCTTCTTCACACTCCCCAGGAGCACAACGGCGTTTCCCTGAGGGCCCCTATGGAAATCCGGCTTGCTGAGCTTCAGCCAAGGTCAATTGGAGCCGCAGCCCGGAGCCATGCGTAGCCCCGGGCATTTCTTTTACGTGCACGGCGGAGCCTCAGCACCAGGCTGGACCCCGGGAGGCTCCTCAGCGCCTAGCCAAAATGCAGCTGCAGCAGCTCCAGCCCCTCCCCAGGTGCAAAGGGGCGCTTTTCAGGCTCCAGCCCCATTGCTGCATTGACCTGCGGACGAAAACGGGCCTTGCTCTCCAGACGAGAGCCGAGCCCAGCGACCAGAGGGCAGCCATGAGAGCGGCAGAAAGGACGGGGAGGGTCTTGCCGGGGAGGGTCACCCCATGCCCTCTAATGGTGGTCAGAGCGACGACATGCAGCTGCCAATCCTGCCCTGCTTAGCTTGCCCATTCTTATTCCCCTCTCCCAAAAGGCGGTGCTGCAAGCAAGTGAGATGAGCAGGAGCACGAGATTGGCGTTTCTGAGCACACGCCGATTCGCGCCCTTGCCCATCTCGCTCGCTTGCCAGCGCCCACAATCTGCCCAGCCTCCCCTCTGCCTGCTTTGCGCAGCTCCTCCTGGGCCCCCTGCCATTAACCCTCCCGCCACCATGCAGGGTAAGGTTGGCGCCCCCACCCCCGCCAGATGCCCTTGCCTCCCCAAAACATTTTTTACTCACCTGCTTTCAGCTGCACTCCCTTTCTCCTTTTGCTTCTCTGCCGTCGCCCTGTGTTTGTGGGTAAAAAAGAAAAAAAAGTTCCATAAGACTTTCTAACTTTTCGTGAGAAATTAGAAAGTCTCATGGAACTTTTTTTTTTTTTGTCTCACAAACACATGAAGGCTGAGAAGGACAGGAGAAAAGGAATGCTGCTGAAAGCAGGTGAGTAAAAAAAAACACTTGGGGGAGGTGAGGGCATCTGGGTGGGGGTGGGGGGGACTCAGGCAATGTGTCGTGCAGCTCCAACGGAATCTCCACTGAAGACTGCTTGAGGCTGCCTGCTACCCCCAAGGCCGTCGCCAATCAGCTGGAGCTGCGTGCTTTGCTCCTGGGCTCTCAGTAGGACCCAGGCAATGTGCAGTTCCAGCTGACTTTGCCACAAGCCTGTGCGGCGTTGCTGCCGCTTCACCTCATCCACTTTTACCCCTTTTTAAACTTTTTTTTAACTTTTTAAAAACTTTTTTTAACTTTTTTTTTTCAACCCGTTCACGTACCACCAGCCAGGTGCTTGCGTACCACTGATGGTAACACATACCACTGGTTGGAAAGCCCTGCCTTAAAACACAGGTATTTAAACTGGTAAAATAAAATGAGCCCAGAATGATTAAAATGGAGCCTTTCACTTTCCTTTAACCAATTCTGTGTTCCTTTCCATCAGTACTTTCTGCGTCTAGCGACAAAAGACTGTACATGGGAGAGATCCAGTGAGGATGGAAAGAAGAGGACCACAGATTAATTCGGAAGATTTGCAGAGCTGGATTGCTTCCATCCAATTTGAAAAGAGAAGGGGAAGAAGACCCATGAAGAGACTACAACTGTAATGTTTCCTAGGCTGCGTTAAATCATCATTTATATCCTGAAAGATCTTTTCTTGAATTGTGTAGCCATATTTACAGAAGCCTGAAACACACAGCAGCCCAGCTCCATAATTTTGATGGATGTACAAATGCTTTATTTTAGAGTTAAAAATGTGCTCTGTTTTGAAATTGTTTTGACCATGGTAAAGTGGGGAAGTAGCATTTAACAGTGCATGCTTCCCTAAGATTTGTATGTCATTTTTATATTAAAAAAATGAAATGCCTTGTAAAAATTGCAGGTAGAATTTATTGACATATACATCTTTTGTCAATATATAACAGTCCAGGGGCAGAAGACTGAGCTAGATACGGCAAAGTTATTGTATTAAATAATCCTTACAGTAGGTAGCAGCGTGCTGGTAATATTTCATACAGATCTCATTAAGATTGTTTTTATTGGATTTTTTAACTCAAAAGGATAGCCTAAACCAGTGATGGCGAACCTTTTAGAGACCGAGTGCCCAAACTGCAACCCAAAAGCCACTTAAGTATCGTCGGGTGCCGGGTGGGCATGGCCCATTGGGTGGGCGTGGCTGCGGTGGTAACGGCAGACTGGGTGGGACGAAAAAGTTCAATCAATCAATTCCAACTTTGCGAGATCTTTTTTTCCCCTGTAAGAAGTTGAAATTGATTGATTCATTGAACATTTTTTTTTTGCACACGGAGGCGAAGGGCTAAAGCGAAAAGGTTTTCGACGACGACGCGTGTGCCTACACAGAAGGCTCTGCGTGCCACCTGTGTGGCCTAAACTGAATCGCAGAATCATTTTTCTACTCAACAGAAGTTCAGAAAATGATTAATTGATAACAATGATATACTGTATGGAATCGTGGATGTATTCATTCACATAAGTCTGGTTCTTTCTCAGTAAACTGTCTGTTCTTTCCATTACAGGTAGTCCTCGACTTACAACCCAAAATTGTTGTTAAGTGAGACATTAATTGTGTTTTGCCCCATTTTACAACCTTTTTTGCCACAGTTACCGTATTTTTCGCTCTATAAGACGCACTTTTTTCCTCAAAAAATGCGGCGTGGAGGAGAAAAGAAGACGGCTTGATTTACAAGGAGAAGACTGCTGGGCTGCGCTGGAATTCAGCTTACCTGTTGCTGTGACAGGCGGCAAGCTGCTTGTAGAGAAGACAGCGAGCTGCTTGGAGAGAAGGCGGTAGATGGCGTCCCCCTGCCCGTCGCCTAGCAACTGGTCTCGCCGGGCTCTGCAGTGCGCATGTGCAACTTTTACCTCACACTCACTCATTCACTCATTCATTCATTCAAACACCTGAGGTAAAACACTGCCAGCTCCCATTACCATTAGCTTAAAGTGACAAAGAAAAAAAATGGACTTTGTGCATGATATGTATATAAATTAATAATTGATAAGGTAACTGGAATCAATTATTACTTTATACATATGATGCCCAAAGGCCATTTTTTTTGGTATATTTTTGTCTCTTCGCTTTTGTCAGCCATATGTTGTAATTTCTTTAACCACTTGACATCCGCAGTGTTACGCCCCCTTTATTGCACAGACATACCACATAGTACGAGCAATCAGGTTAACGCACTTTCACCGTCACATATAGAGCTTTCATTTAAGACTATTTGATCGCTGCTGCGACTTTTATTTTTTTTTATATTAACGAAAAAGTATTTAAAAAAATGTTTTTTTTATTTTCTGATGTAAAAAAAAAAAGGTTAAATGTGTTTAACCAGCTGTGGACCGGCGTATTGTAAATATACGGCAGCCTCGCAGGCTGGTTGTTCCCAGCCGCCGTCTCCTGACGGCATCTCGCGTTGCGAGACTTCCAGGGGATGGCATGCACATGCACTGGGAGCCGCATGAAGTAGGGACGAATCGATGGTCCGTCTCTACTTCACGATTGCTCTCGTAGACTGCAACGGCCAGCAATCTGAAAAAAAAAACGTTAAAGACACAGAACACATAATAAAAAAATTCTTTTTAAACACATATAACTTTTTTTTTACAACAGAAAATAAAAAAACATTTTTTTTCAACTTTTACTATACTTTTTCATTAATATATAAAAAAAATTAAAGTCGCAGAAGCGATCAAATAGTCTTAACCTGATCGCTCGTACTATGTGGTATGTTCGAGCACTAAACCCTTAAAGTCGCAGAGCGCAAAATCTCTTAAAGGGGCCTGGTCATTAAGGGGGCGGAACACTACGGGGGTCAAGTGGTTAAAAATAATTTTTTTATTGCCGTAAGTGTTGTGTGTGTGTTTAACTTTTTTTTTACAGGTCACTTTCTCTTTTTTTCTAGCAGTTTCTTTCTGCCAGAACGATAGGTAAGCAGAGAGAGACAATCAGTCCCTCCCTACTTGTTGCGGAGTGCACCGTCCTCTTACGGAGACGGCGGCTGGGATTAACCAGCTTGCGAGGCCGCTGTATATATTTACAATACGACGGTCCGCAAGTGGTTAATATGACCGCAATTCTGTTTGCTTTGAGGCACAAGAGTGTGTTTTTCTGATTGAATTAAGACAACGCTCTGTGATAACGTAGTCCTTCAGCGCTCAGTGATAATGCAAATGGTCAGCACTCAGTGGTAAACATTGGATACACATTCCTGACAGTTCCTTCATTACTGTATTTTCTTGCAGAAAAATATCACCTCATTCTACATACAAGGATGATAAAGCAGAAAAGGCTAGATATAAAATTCCTTTTAAACTGGAGGTAGTAAAATATGCTAAGGACCATGGAAATAGAGCAGCGGAAAGACATTTTGGGCCGCCTCCAACTGAAAAAATGATAAGAGAGTGGAGGAAGCAAGAGGATCAGCTGCAAAAAGCAGATAAAAGTAAGCACACTTTTCGTGGGCATGCAGCAAAGTGGCCACAGTTAGACGTGGACATGAAAGAATGGATTACACATCACCGGAATAATGGCTTCTCAGTCTCTACAAAAATGATCATATATGAAGCCAAACGCATTGCTTTAGAGAAAGGCATTCAGGATTTTACTGGATCACCTTCGTGGTGCTATAGATTTATGAAGCGATGTGGCCTTGCTATGCGCACAAAAACTAGAATTGCGCAAAAAATGCCACAAGAATATGAATCTAAGATCCTATCTTTCCATAAATTTGTAATTGATGCTAGGATGAAAAATGCTTTTGAAACTGGCCAGATTGGAAATATGGATGAAGTCCCGCTAACCTTTGATGTGCAATCTAATAGGACTGTTGATCTGAAAGGTGCCAAAACCATCACCGTGAAAACCTCAGGACATGAGAAAAGCCATTACATGGCTGTATTGTCCTGCTGTGCAGATGGCACCAAATTGCCACCCATGTTAATCTTCAAAAGGAAAACATTTCCAAAAGAAGTGATTCCACGAGGAGTTGTTGTACATATTCATGAGAAAGGATGGATGGATGAAAATGGAATGAGAGTATGGGTTGAAAAAGTGTGGTCCAAATGTCCTGGAGGGCTTCTGAAAAAACCTGCCTTAGTGCTTGACCAGTTTAGAGCACATATTAGTGAAAATACAAAAAAGTGCTTTAAAGAAGAGAAGACTCATCTAGCCGTAATTCCTGGAGGTCTTACCAGCCAGTTGCAACCTCTCGACGTTTCCATCAACAAACCGTTTAAGGTCTTTATGCGAGAAGAGTGGAACAAATGGATGGATGCTGGTAATCATGATCTGACACCTGGACGAATGAAGAGGCCCACTATCACTCAAGCTTGTGAATGGGTGAAAACATCATGGCACTCAGTAAAGGATGAAATCGTTGTACAGTCGTTCAAAAAATGTGGCATTAGCAATGCTTTAGATGGAACTGAAGATGATATTGTATATCAAGATAGCGAAGAAAGTGATGTCAGTGATTGTGAGCAACTGAGCTTCCTAAATTCTGACTCTAGCGATGAGGAGTTCTTGGGGTTCCCAGAAAATTAGAAGAGTACTCGAAACTTAAAGTCTCTCCATTTGTTAATGACAGTCATAATGATTCTTAATGTCACGTTGACTGCTGTTCACTTAACATGGTTGAAATATTATTCTGTTATAGTTTATTAAATATTTTAGTACACTATTTGCTTTAGAATATTTTTTTTCTTGTTTTCCTCGTCTAAAAACTACCGGTATGTGCGTCTTATGGTCAGGTGCGTCTTATAGAGCGAAAAATACGGTAAGTGAATCACTGCAGTTGAAAAATTACTAACACGGCCATTTGTCCGAAATGGTATAGGGTTTCCTGCCTGAGCAGGGGGTTGGACTAGATGACCTTCAAGGTCCCTTCCAACTTTATTATTAATAATAATAATAATAATAATAATAATAATAATAATAATAATAATAATAATAATAATAATAATAATAATAATAATAATAATAATAATAATAATTATTATTATTATTATTATTATTATTATTATTATTATTATTATTATTATTATTATTTGAATCTGACCTCCCCATTGACAAAAGGTCGCAAAAGGGGATCACATGATCTTGGAACACAGTAACGGTCATAAATATGAACCACTTGCCAAGCATCTGAATTTTGATCACGTGATCATGGGGATGCTACAAACTTCGTAGATGTGGAAAATAGTCACAAGTCACTTTTTCAGTACCATTGCAACTTTGAAAGTCGCTAAACAAACTGTTGTAAGACAAGGAGTATCTGTATTGTAAGTGTAGGAAACCTCTTTGAGAATGTATTGAAATACCTTTTTTGAAAAGGAAAAGCTTATTTGAGAGAACACACAACACATGTGTGGATGTATGTATATTCTCAGTACACCAACTTTGGAAATCATGCTTCTATAAAGATATAAGTGGAAACCATAGTTCCACATTTCTTGCTGAAAAACAGTTGCTTTTTCAATTGCTATCCAACTTAACTTGACAGGATTAGATCAATGGGGGAAGTGTCTGAAACATCCGTCATCTGCATAGCCCAGGGGTCTTCAAACTTGGCCCTTTTATGACTTGTGGACTTCAACTCCCAGAATTCCTCAGCCAAGCACACTGGCTGAGGAATTCTGGGAGTTGAAGTCCACAAGTCATAAAAGGGCCAAGTGTGAAGATCTCTGGCATAGCAGATAACTTTTAACGTAGGGGCATGAACCAACCAGTCCTTTTAACGTAGGGGCATGAACCAACTTTTCTTAATTTTTATCTCTGTGTGAAAAGCAGCTAAACCGAGCTGCCAATTTGTGTGGGAAAACCATTTAGAGTTTTTTTTGGAGGGGAGGGAACTTGTGTACTATTTACAACTATTTTCTTTCATTCCCCAGGATTTATAGGATATGTTTACTGAGTTATATATTAAAAGGGTGTGATAAAAATTTTATTATGGTTGTCGGACAGTTTAGATTGGATTTGGCATTTTCATCTATTGAGTCCTGTTATTATTATTACTATTATTTCCCAAAGGGTAAATACAGTATTGCTTTTGTTTGTATAGCAATTCTGTCTCATGCATGATCCCTTTATATCTAGAAATAAGGTAGAAATGGTCTCTGTTTTAGTTGTCTTTGTTTACATATGGTTTCTTGCCCTTGTTTGCTTACTGCTGAGCTGATTTATTGAGTAAACCACAGTTGGTTTAGTTCAGACAGTATATAAAAGTGTGAATCATGGTTAGGATCACACAATAGGGTCATTTAGTTGTTTTATGCTTTCATGCCTAATGGTTCCACTTTCAAACTGCTTCTGCTATCGGAACATTTCACATTCTTCTGGAATATACCTTAAGAAATTCTGGAATGATTTAAAGATGTTATTCCATCTGCAGCACAGCAGGAAGCGGTTTATAGCTGCCTTGATTATCACACTTCCTTCAAATACTTTTACCCCCCAATCTTAGCCCTAAATCAGGGGTTCCCAGCCCCCAGGCTGTGGCCCACTACTGGGTCTTGAGCCATTTGGAACTGGGCCAGTGGCAGGCAAGTGCACACATCCCCACTTGGGAAGTGGCAGGTGTGCGTGCTCCATTTGTGCTAGTCTCTGCTTATGCAAATGGAGCTGCATGTGCGCTTCCCACCCTTGCTCACATGGAACCATTCCTTCTCCCTCCCTCCCCCCCCCGTCCGCAAAACTGGAAAAGTTGGGGAACGCTGCCCTAAATGTACCGAGAGTCCTCTGTATTTTATAGGAATCAGTTTCCAGGAGGCCTCATTGCCTTTTTCTAAGCCTGTCTAAATCTGCTTGAAACATCTGTCCCGAATGGGACACTGCATTGAAAATAAGATTTGACCAATGAAGATTATAGAAGAGAATTATTGTCTAGGTATGAAAGCTGAATCTATTAAGGGCAGGATTAATGGATGAAGATGATAATTGCTGTTTATATTGATTGTTGAAAAGCAAGAGTGGGTCTCCTGGGGTGTGTGACTAGAGCAGAAGTGGGTTTGTAGGCTCTTAAATTATGGATAAGTCTTTTTTGAATCCAGTGCGTGCTGCAGACTTCGGTCCCCACAGCAATGCTGCTTGCAAAGAACAGATGTTAGTTTCTTAAGGAAGAATTGCATCATATCCTTTCAACTACATAGCACCCATTGATGTTTCCCTTACCTTTTCTCAAGAAGAAAGCATCCTAAGGGACATAAGAATGTAGTGAAGGAGCCTCTTTGTTAATCATTCAATAGCAGGGTTTTAAGGTTGAGGGGGAGGGAGGTCCTTTGCAGCACCAGACAAATGAGTGAAAAAGACAGGGAATTTGCATTGATGTTGATCAAAAGTGACAGTGCCCCCTAGACAGGCTAAAGTATTGCAGCTTCCTGGAAGCTTTTTCATGTAAGCAATGAAGTTTCATGTTGGTACAGGAAACATAATCGGGTTTGGAGTGTTCTTGCGTGGAGAAGAAGGACCTATGCATAATTCTAATGGGAGCAGTAAAAGAGCATCTCTTCAGACTGTTGACGGCTTTGGGAAACCCAGAGGTTTGCTTATTTAAAGAAAGCCTTCCAGACACTCATTCAGAGCAAGTCTGTGCCTGCAACAAAGCATGGAATAATTCAACTCACACTTCCAGCCATCCAATCTACTATTCTTTCTTCCAACACTTCTGGTTTTCAGTTTCCTGTCCTCAACATACAGTTTTCAAAGTTTTTAAATATTCTAATCTTGGACTGATTATTTCCTTTTTCTTCCTTTTAGGGTTCTTTCTTTCTCTCTCTCCCTCTCCCTCTCAGTTAGTACAAGACTACCATTATCAAATGAATGCAATGAGCAGCACATAAAGTGGAGTTCAACTGCAAAAGCCTGAAGGCTTTGTATTAGCATCTCCAAAGTGCTGGAAATGTTATTTTAAAGAGTAAGCATATTTATGATTGTTTATATCCAAATTTTTATTTTGCGGAACTCAAGGCAGCATACATAATGTTCCCACCTCATTTTCCCCACAAAAATAATAATAAACTGAGGTGAATTGGGCTGAGAGCAAGGGATTGGCCAAAACCAGCCATCCAGTTTTCCTGCCTAAGGAACTACAATTCATGATCTCCTGATAACATGTCCAGCCTATTATCCACCACACCTGCACTGTTTTAGCATTTGCTTTGCTCCCTTAAAAGGAGAGGAAACCAACGCCCCCAGGGGTTTTTTTTTGCAGCTGAACAGATATGTTACACAACAAAATAATAATAATGCTTAAATGTTGACCTCACTTAGAAAATTGTTAACAAACTTTCCATCTGTCAGTTACAAGAGGCCACGCTGGATCAACATATATACTATGTCGATCAATTACAGCATCCTAGATTCTTGGGAAGAACTCAATGTATGAAGGCTAATAGCAACTAAAGAACTGCTAGCTGTGATTTCACATTTTTGTCTGTATAATTACGCTTATAATAATCCTTTGATTAAACAATACCTTCTACCAAGATCCCTGAAGTGTGTCCTCTGTAGCAGCACCTGCCCTCTGGAATGAGGTTCCCCGTCCTTAGATCCGAAAGGTTGCCACACTATTGATGTTTCGAATAGGCTTGAAGACGTGGCTCTTTGCCCAGTCCTTTGGTGATGTTGATTGACACCCCTTTTCTTCTTTCTCTTTGCTCTCATCTGGGTTTTTACATCTGTCATCTTTGTTCTTTGGGGGTCGTTTTGCTGCTTTTTAAAAAAACCAATTTTGCTCCTTACTGCTGTGAGTAAGGTGACATATACATTTGTTAAACAAATAAGATTCCAAAGCTTCGAGTTTCCTGTCCTGGGATGAGCCAGATTAAATGGGGTCTGCAATGGAAAAGAAAGAAATGTCCCATCTTTGTTTGAGAGGAAGGGGAGGACCCATTTCTTCATATCTCCCCCCCTTTCTTATCCTCAGGAAGATTATTCGAATGGAGTGTCCTTGCTAATCCCTTTACCCACTCCAAAATAGGAGCCTGATCAGCCTGCAGCTTTATTCAGTTTCATTAGCCTTGCTCCTAGAGCAAAACGCTTGAGGCCAGCTCCTCCTTTTGCTAGGGCACCCTGGCTAGGTAGCTGCTTTTCCACATAATTAACCAATATAAAATCATAACAGCCAAACAATAAAAGGCAGGCAGTGTGCATCTTATTAATTAAATCACCCAGACAGGGACTGCTGGAGTAGTTAACTGCTAAACAGCAGAAGGAGCTTCTGCTTAAGCAATGTGCGTTAGCAGGAGAGTTGGAAGATGCTCAGCGTGGCCCAGCCCCATGGCAAGATTAAACAGCCTCGCCAAGCCTGCGCTGGGCCACAGTGGTAGTGCAGAGTGAGGAGATGGGAATTGTAATCCAACACAATGTGGATTTGACCAGGTTGGAGATAGCTGTATTTTAAAGTAGTAAATGTCCTTGGAGTGAGAACTAATTTTGTCATTTGCAAAATGCTGATTATCTGTATAATCAGATAATGCTACATTGCACCGAGCTGCCCTTTGTACGAAGGAGATGAACACTGTATTAAAATGACCTAAAATAAAATGTACAACACAGAGGACTGGTGTACAGTAGCTCAGTGTTTCTCAACTTTGGTAACTTTTAAGATGTATGCTGGCTGTGGAATTCTGGAAGTTGAAGCTCACACTTCTTTCCCCCTCCCCAAGTGATTCCAACCTCATATCTCAGTAAAACATAGCAGCTACATTCATACATAAGCCAGGCTTTATTTTAAATGCCATTTGTTAAAAGAAACTAGGAACAAGAAAGTGCCAGTCTTGCAAACAAGGAAAGTAATTAGGACCAGGGGGGGGGGAAATCCTGCTTTATTTTCTTCAAATCATAGCCATAAATCATGTCTTTTGAATATTGTTTTTAATATGATTGCTGTATTAGGTCCGTACTTAATACTATTTAAAGTTCCTTTGTAACAGGTATGTCATATCTGCCTGAAGGAAGGATGGATCAGACAAGGCTTTGAGGATTTTGTCATCCAACCCAGGAGCACAGTTTCATATTATTGTGAAAAAGAAGAAAAGGTTTGCCTGTAAGGCTAAACCAAAAGCATACCAATACATTAGGGATTCCACTTAGGTGCTCAAACCTCTTGATGTCAAAGCACCCTTGGATTTTAATGCCAATAAAGTCTACTTCCACCATCGTTGATGGAACAAAAGATGTTTAGAAATGCAATGCTCTATTTCAGTTTCCAATGTAAGCTATAGTTCTCACAAGATGTCCATGAACCTGTCTGCTTGTCATGAACAGTTCCAGTCTGGGGCAGTTGTGGGGAAAGGAATGAGACCTGGGGAAATGCAATCCTAGATACTTTTGCTGAGCACTGCAATTTTGGTTGGATTTCTTCCGGTATGTCTTTCATCAAGCCCTCCTGGGACCTCAAGTTCCGTAGAAGATGGAGTAACCTTCCCCTTGTTTTCAGTGCTATATTCTCTTATTCAAACTTAGAAGCGAGAAACAATATAAGCAGCCTGGGAGTAGAGAGACATCTTGGCTGTCATCTGAAAAAAACAGCCCAGGAAATCTCCAGGGATTTACATCAACATGCAATTCTGGCACGGAGAAAATTGTTTTCTTAAACAGCTGCGTGGTTTGGAAGAAATAATTTGCGTAAAGATATACTCCACTTTAAATTAAATCTACCCAGGGATCTACATAAACTCTCATTATGTTAAGATTTTTTTTTTTTTTTTGAAATGGCAGCTTCAGAAGGGTCCTTAAAGTATGGTCAGAAACGTCAAGATGGTGGCGGTGATGGTGCCATCAAAGTGCCATTTGTTTTGTGTGTTATGTGTTGCTTTTTGATGGCACCATGATTGCCACAATCTTGATTTTTTTTTTTTACCTTAACCCTGCAGAAACTACAGTACAGACTACAGTTAATGAGCTATGCCAAGCGGAGGGGGAAGGAGGAATGGGGAAGAGAGGGAAGCAATCCTCCCAGTCCTGTTAATCAACTAGGATGGCTTCACTGCCATGTTGAAGAGGGGAGATGGCTTTCCAAGCACAGCCCCAAGCCATTGCAACTAAAGCATATGGAAGTGTCTTCAATTTCCTGGAAGTTTTCTTGTGCAAAAGAGGCTTCTGTTGTTCACTTGCTCTGCCTGTACTCAGTGGCAGGTTTCATCACTGGCTAAAGGAGTCAACTTTTCTTTCCATGTGGGATTCATGTGCCAATTGATTACTGGAATCTTTTGCACCCTCACCTCCAAGATGCCCTTCTCCCATTATTAAAAAAACAACAACTCCTAACAGAAGTAATAATGTGGAACCCCTTTTCATTGTTCTTTCCAGCTCAACAGAATTAGAAATTATGTAAAGGGTCTGCGGACTGTCTGTCAGCAGCATTATTCTTGTTGTAATACCCATATTTGGTGTTGGGGAGAGGAGAAATTTAGCAAAGGGAAGGGAGGGAGGGAGGGAGGGAGAGAGAGAAAGTTCTAAACAGACCATCTGAAAACTACTGGTCTAGAATGAGGCAGCATGCATAGGTTTGCCCATGTAACACCTTTATTGTGCAAGATGCACTGGCTTCTGGTTTCTTTTCAGGTGCAATTCAAGGTGTTAGCCATCACCTTAAAAGCCCTATATGGCACCGGGCAAGATTATCTACAGCAGAGTTCCCCAACCTTTCCAGGGGGGGAAAGAGGGGATGGTTCCGCGCAAGCATCTGGCAAGCATGCGCGCACAGCTCCATTTCTGTGAGCGACCAGCAAGTGGGGATATGCACGCATGCACGCGCATGCTTGCCTGCCACTTCCGTGGCCTGGTTCCAAAGGATTTACGGCCTACTGGAGGACATCTCATCATACCATATCAGATAAGGTGAGCACACTCCAAGTGCATTCCCTTAAATAGTGCCATCTGGGGGGAGCTAGGAAGCATGCTTTTTTCCGTAGCAGCCCCTGCCCTATGGAACACCTTTTCCCTGACGTTCGACAGACTTCCACTCCCTTAGCCTTCCATAAAACATTGAAAACATAGTTTTTTTCCCCAAGCACTGGGATAAGATGAGGTAACTGCCTATTGGGAAACTCGACTTGGCACTTTTGTTTTTAATATGTTGGGTTTTTCTGGTTTTAATATGGTTTTTATGTTGTTTTAATTCCTTATGGGGAGCTGACCAGGGTTTGCTATAAGATACATAAACAAAACTGGCTGAATTAAGTTGAGGGCTGCAGGAAAGAAAACAATAAGTAATAAAAAAAAATCCCCTGGCTTTTGCTGGCAAGGAACGAAGTTGCAAGGCAAGCCCTGCCTTATAGCTGGGTCATGACACCTGGATGTAAAGGAGGGTCTTGTGCAGGACCATCATTGTGTGCAGGCTTGCCATATCTTTGCTTGTTCCTGGACCATAAATAAATGTTGATGGATCAATTGATTGATTGTCCTATTTTGCAGCAGACAAGCCTGCATCGTAGCCTCTAAGGCTTCTGCCAGCCTGCTTATGCTGAACATTACTCTGAACATTTAACATACTTTTACCTTAGAGTCATTGGGCTGTTATCCAACCACCATGGGAAGGAATGGAGAAAGCAAATCAGGACTGGGACTAAAAATTTCACTTTGCTATTATTACACAAAATAATCTGAAACTACTAATGTGCTGTAAAGCAAACATGCTATTCCAGAAATTGTAGCTTTGTAGCAGCTTTTGTGTAATCTTTGGGAGCAATGCAGTGATGCAAAGTAAATGAGTTTTGATCAAATATGCTGGGATTTGATTTTCTATTTTGTTTTTTCTTTTAGGGGAGGGACTTACATTTTGAAATACAGTCATTTTTTTCAGTCATTTTTTTTTTCACACTCAGCAATGAGCAAGAAATGAATAACAGGATCCCAAACCCTAAGGAAATAGATGGTCAGGAAAATGTATTCAAATTAAAACTCGGCTACCTTTTAAATATTTCTTGATTCTGTTGACTGAAATGCAACATTTAGCTATTATGGGTAATATATTTCAATCTTAATTAAGGAAAAAATGGATTTGAAATTAATTGGTACAGCAAGCTTTACAAAAGGATAAAAAGAGACCACTATTATGGCATTTATTGTAATAGAGGGAAAACATGAGCTGCCCAAAAAGACACTAAACCAAAAAGACACTAAACATAATCTTAAATATGCTTGTGAATGTTAAGCAATTGTCTTCATCGGTTCCCACCGTAGAAAAATGGGAAACTGTGCTGCCGAGTTTCAGTAATGTGTGGAACTACTGAAATTTGGCAAGATCATCTGGAGAATGGGGGAAAAAAAGGAAGCTTCTGATTGTAAATGTTTGTACGCAAATATCAAATGCTGCTGATCTTCCACAACAAAGAAATTTGGGAGAGAATTAATCTCCCAGTTGTGCTCCTTCCATGCAGATCAAAGAGGGGAGAAAGAGAAGGAGAAAAATGACCTATAGACAGGTTAGAAGCACACACATTTAACCCAGTTAGGCTAGTGGATTTATTTGTTTGTTTATTTTCTGTGGCCACCCAGCTCAACCAAATGACCCTGTCTAAAATTTTAAAACAATTTTAAAGACATCAAAACAATAAAAAACATCCACAATATTTCAGAGACCTGCTGTGGACGTAAATGCAGATTTAAAAATTAACTATTATCTAACATCAAGACCAAACAAAAGAAATGGGATGAAGGGGATCCAGACAGATGGCACCGCTCCCTGCCACACACACATCCCTTCTAAGCCAGCCTTGTGACTACTCATGAGTAATATGGCAATGAATTTCTGACAAAAAGCGGTTTTCTTCAACAACCCAATGAACAAATCCACACCGTGGAGCCCTCTGAAGAGCCGGAGCGCAGACATGGCCTGTCCATCAACGCCGCTCCCCAAGGAACTAGCGCAAGGAGTAGGCAATGCACAAGCTAGTCAGGTCCGCTTTCTATTGTCTGACAGTTTGCAAAATGAAGCCTGGATCTAAAGAAAGGAGCTTCCTCCCCCCACTGTGGGGGGAAGAGGTGGGGAAAGGGGACAAACAGTAGGACACCCCTGTGCTGAAGACATCGGACAGATGGTAGACCTGGAGATGTCCTTGGCCAGAGACCTGCTAATGGACAAATACAATGTAAACATTAGTGCACTGCAAACATCAAGATGCTCCAGGGACGGTCTGGAGACGGATGTCTCGAAGCCCCTGTGAAATCAGGTTGGCAGCTTATGAAAGATGCAACTCCATTTGCACATGGGCCACACACACACACACACACACACACACACACACACACACACCAAAGAAATCAATGCAGCATCCTATAGATACAGTATGAATATTCTTTCTTTGCTTGCAAGCCTTATTTCCCTGCTTGTCTATTTACCAGGATTCAGAAGACAGCTTAATCACAAAGTACACAAAAATACAGAAACACACACACACACCATATGCAGGAATGTTGTCTAAATTAAGCAATCAACGGTTCCAACAATAAATTTTAGCCCCCAGCGGTCTCCTTGGGAGGGTGTCCTGAGATGCCTTAGGATTTACTCCCAGGAAATACAAGTGAGGCTGGTAAATGGAGCTCCTCATCCATTATCAAGGGCAGAAGGTGGAAGACTCCCCTCTCCCTTGTTTGTTTGTTATTTAGTCTTCCCCATTTTTTCTGTTTTAGGTATCCTGTGAGCCTGAAGTTGCATCTGTAATTTTATTGCAAGAGGCCATTTCTGATTTGTGTTTGCACTACTATACAGAGCACAATAATAGGACAAGAAAGCAATATAAACAGCCTACACTTCAGATTTCCATATAAATACCACCCAGAGCCCCAGCCCTGAGTGGAAAAAAGCTCATTTTCTCATTGATTCTCCCAAGGATCACAGCATCAAGCATTTGACAAGGTGTTATGGCCAGGTGAGAACTTAAAATGTTATTCTCCTTTCCTGAAGTCATTGTTCATCAGATCTGCAAAGTCAGAGGTGGATTTTGAAAGATGGTGCAATGGGTTTTTTTCCAGACTAATAAAGATTCAGGAGATTGTTATATAAACAATCAGTTGCAAGCTTATCCATTATCAGAAAAAGGTCTTGCCTGTTCTCTCAATAAATCTTGTTAAAGAGAACTTGGGGAGAATTGTGCTTGGAAAGAATTATAAAGTAGTTCTCTGAACAATAGTAATTGGGACCAGAATTTCCTTTGCTTAGTGATGCACAATGTCACATGATTGTGTGGTTTAGCAATGGCAGTTCCAGCAGTCTCTGGTTACCATGGTTAAATAAATCGCCATAAGTTGTTAAGCGAGGACCTCACATGACTCTGACTTCCGACTTCTTGCTAGCTTCCCCAGTGACTTTGCATGAGAAAAGTCAGCAACAGGGAAGATTGCAAATCACAACAGTGTAACTGTGGGGCGCTATGATGGTGGGAAGTGTGGAACAGTTGCTGAGCATCTGGATTGGGATCACAAGAGTGGAGAGAAATTGTGATGGTTGGAACTTCAAGGACTAGTCATAGGTACCACTCATTCAGCACCATTGTAAGTTTGAATGTGACCATGTTGTTTAGGCAGCTGCCAAAGAGCCAGATAAATGACTAAACACATGCAGTGATCTGGATTGTTTCCTACTACTTCATAATTTCTGCTAGGGTGTGTAGCACTATATCTGTAGTTCAGGAAAATACTAAAGCTTCCCAGTCCAGTGGTAGCACTTATAAAAGTAGACCCAGTTCAAGATCATCCACCCAACTCTATCTCCAATTAAATAACAGGTTTCATTGGTCATAATTATACCCAATGATTCATAAATGATTCATGTATCTGGAGAGTAATGAGAGCACCAGGTTTGAGAAGCTTTTCACTAAGCCATAACGTGATTGCTTAGTTTCAGTTTGGCATGTTATATAAGCTTAACTGTTGTGATTAATTTGATTAATCAGAGTTTACAGCAATATGTGAACCCAGCCAGAGACTTATGCAGTGTGTTGCTCTCTATGGCATTTGTGTTACTCAAAATGTGACTTTTCACATTGATTTTATTTTGGGACCTACTACATTGATCCAAACTCATAAGGACAGAGAACAACTCACAGGTTGTTTTGCACAATGCTCTAAATCAAAACTTCAGTTTGGTTGACTAATTGGTTCAGCGCATTTTAGGAAGGTCAACGTATGTGAGCCAGGCTATCGCACAAGTTATGTGATTGCTGGGGGCGTAATACAGTACAGTACATGAAATGAATACAGAAATACAGTTTAAATACAGTTTAGTTGCTTTGGAGTTCTGTGAACCAAATCTTGACCAATAATTCTCCCAAACTGATGGAGATGGCAAGGTTTTTTAAAAGCTTTTAAACCATCAATAAGTTTCTCAGTGAAAGGGAGTTCCAACCCCACCATTTATATTCCTTTTCTTTCTCCCAAGAGTCTCAGTATATTCCTCCTGAAATATTATCACAATAAAAATCCTGTGAAATAGATTGGGCTGAGAGAAATAAGAGAAATGGAGGGGAGAGAGAGAGAGAGAGAGAGAGAGAGAGAGAGAGAGAGAGAGAGAGAGAGAGAGAGAGAGAGAGAGAGAGAGAGAGAATATTTACCCACCCAACGAGGGCTCTTGTATCTCAGCTGCAAAATATGGCTGACCACATAAATGGTCAGCAAAGAGTTCAGAGTTTTCTGCAGTTTTCTGACCCTAGGCTTCACAATCTTGTGGAGATTTGAATCTGAACCTTCCCAATCCAGTTCTGGCACTCAGAAGCAGAAATCTTGCACAGGGAAAGTCAAGGAAATTGAAACAAGACCAGTTCACAAGGCAGCAGTTAGAAAATCAGAATGTCAGTGAAAACATGTTGGTTCTAAATTTGAAATAGTTCAGTTGCTGCAATGTTTGTAGCCTCATCTCCCTTATCTTAATAAATCTTATTTTTTTATTTATTTTACTTCCAACACTGGAAGTTTTTAAGAAGAGACTGGACAGCCATTTCTCTGAAATGGTATAGGGTTTCCGGCCTGAGCAGGGGGTTGGACTAGAAGACTTCCAAGGTCCCTTCCAACTGATGATGATGATGATCAGTGCTTTTTTTTTTTTTTTTTTTTAAAGGTGCTGGAACTCACACATGTCATACAACCTGCCTTGCCTACCCTACAAGGTTCCATCCAAAAAAGGTGCCGGAACTCCGTTCTGGGCGTTCTATGAGAAAAAAGCCCTGATGATGATGGTGATTATGATGTCAAGTTCTCTTGCTTACCTGCAAGATCTTGGAATTGTGCAACCAAAGATCTGCCTATGTCCAGTAGTTGTTATAGAGGGTGGGGTGAATATAGGGCCTGGCTTTTAAGCCTCTGTCTTCATCTCCTGGGCTCCCCCAGTCATTACTCATCCAACTTGATAGAGTCTGGCTGCACATTGTCCTGACAACTGTGGCAACACAGTGTTGAGTTAATGGGAAAAGGGCCTTGGTGGGTTCCCTGAAGATCTCTAGATATCGAAGAAGTTATGGAATTTCCTGGCTCCTTTTAATTACTTCCTACTCACAATCAAGTGGCAGGCATTCATTTGCATATGTTTATTCCGTGCTGACTTGCAGAAAAGGCAAAAAATAAAATATCTCTCTGCAGCCATGGTAACCCAAATGGCCAGTTTCCCATCTCCAACAATACACCAAGATGAGCTTTCTCTCCATCCTATTTTTTTTGGGGGGGGGGGGGAATCAGGATAATGAACTAGGTAGCCACTGCCAACCCTGCCCCAGGGATCCTGAAAATAACCCACACAATGGGGTGACAAATGCCACAGCCAAATTGCCCTCATTTTTGGAGGAGAAGCATGTAGAACTCACCAACAAAATTGCTTCAGGATGTCTGGAAAGATGGTGGTCACATCTGCCACCAGAATCACAGTCCTATCCCCCTTTTTAATTTCTTTAAAAAAATATATAAAAAAGAAGCAAAAAGCAAGGGAGGGCAATTTGGCTGCAGCATTTGTCACCCCATTGATCACCAGAGTTGATCTGGCTGATCAGGTGGATATCCTCATTATATAAAATTGGATGCAGTGGCCTTACTAATACCACTTTATAATGCCTTGGGTAAGGCCACACTTGGAATGCTGCATCCAGTTTTGGTCACCACGATGTAAAAAAGATGTTGAGACTCTAGAAAGAGTGCAGAGAAGAGCAACAAAGATGATCAGGGGACTGGAGGCCAAAACATATAAGGAACAGTTGCTGGAATTGGGTATAGTCTAGTCTAAAGAAGAGAAGGACGAGGGGTAACATGATAGCAGCATTCCAATATCTCAGGGGCTGCCCCAAAGAAGAGGGAGTCAAGTTATTCTCCAAAGCGCCTGAAGGCAGGACAAGAAGCAATGGATGGAAACTAACCAAAGAGAGAAGCAACCTAGAACTAAGGAGAAATTTCTTGACAGTTAGAACAATTAATCAGTGGAACAATTAATCCAGAAGCTGTGAATGCTCCAACATTGGAAGTTTTTAAGAAGAGACTGGACAGCCATTTGTCTGAAATGGTATAGGGTTTCCTGCCTGAGCAGGGCTTGGACTAGATGACGTCCAAGGCCCCTCTCAACTATTACTATTACTATTATTATTATTATTATTATTATTATTATTATTATTATTATTATTATTATTATTATTATTATTATTATTATTATTATTATTATTATTATTATTATTATTCCATGTGCATCCCTCCCAAAGCTGTGTGCTCAGTGGAAGAGAATGACCATCCAAGATAGAGGGAGGATACAGATCTTCCATCAAAGCTGTACAATAGCTGCTCCCCCTCCCTCCCTCTCCCTCCAGACAAGCTCAAGGTCCTTCCCCTTTTTATGTGTGCTACATGGACAATGCATGTAAAAAAAAACAGCAGGGCTTTGATTGTATAGTCAGAACCCTTGCCTTGACTTCTTTCATATGCAGATAGTATATACTTTTACATGGATTTCTAAAAGCCACTTGACATTTCCTATCTCTTTCTGAAGTAGCTTGAAACTTGGCTTTTAGTTACATGAAATAAAATGAAACCAACTGATGCTAAAGTCACATGAAAATCAGATTATCCAGTTCATACCAAAATCTAGATTTTTGGGCTTTTCAAGCTTAGTCAGATTTCAGGTTTGCAACAGGTGACCCAATTTCAACGCTATGCAGGTGGCTGTCCATTGCTTTCCATGTGCTGAGAACACAAACTGTTCATTTTCTCCATCAATGCATCCATTACCACCATCAATGGCCTGGCCATTAAAACTTAATGAGGGAGCTCTACTCTGCATAACAAAACAACAGGGCTCAGCATAATATTCAGTTTTTACCTGACTTCCTTTACTGGCAGAGCAAGACAGGAGTCAGGTGTGTCTGCCAGAGCCTCTCTCCCATATGGTTGAGGTTTGCCTATCTTCGATCATTCAGATAGGATGTTGGATGTGCAGAACAAGAAAACATGGCGCTAATGCATCTGGAGGAACTGAAGAGATGCGGGAGTTATTCTGATGTTCATTTCTTCACATCCACTCACAAGTTTAACTTCAGGATATATCTTTGTTACATTTCTCTTTATCTGCAAGGGAGATGCAGTTTCTGCTTGCAGTTTATTTAGCTGCCTTGGCTTTTTGTCCTGAGAAAGGGAATGTTATTAATTAGATTTTTATCCTGCCTTCATTACGGTACTTTATAAGTCACTCAGGGTGGTGAACATGCACGCCCCTTCCTCCTCTTTTTCCCACAGCAACAAACCTTGAGGTGGGTTGGGCTGAGAGAGAGGGACTGGCCCAAAGTTGCTCAGCAACCAGCTTTCATGCCTAAGAACTAGGGGGGTCTTCAAACTTGGCCCTTTTATGACTTGTGGACTTCAACTCCCAGAATTCCTCAGCCAGGCACGCTGGAAGTTCATTCTGGGCCCGTCAACAAAAAATAGCTACCGGTTCTGCTGAAGTGGTGCGAACTGGCTGAATCCCACCACCGCCTGAAAGCCATTATTTTTCAGGGCCTCACACACTCAACAATAGTGACCAACCCTAGCAGAATACGGTATGTTAAATTTGGCTAGTCATCCTTTTTTGGCTCGGTCCTTTGCAACGCCTATCTTCCCAATACAAAAATATTGAGCAAACCAGTATTCCCATCATTTCCCCAGTTGAACGTTTGAAGTTGGGAGTCCCCATCCATCTTAAAAGCATCCACGCTGGGCGAATCCAGCCTGCGCAAAGAACAAACGTGTTGGCGATGTTCCAGACGCGCCCTCGACCCCGCTGCATTTTTTTTATTATTATTTTTTTTGTCGAGAAGAGCGGCGGATGCCCCACAATCCGAAGCCTTCCCAACTTCGCCCGTTTCTGCCTTCGCGGACCCTGAGGGACCCACAACTGCCCGGGGAGGGGCGTGGCCTCTCGAGGCCCAGCCTCTCGCTCCGCGGCGTCCGTCTCCGTGACTGGACAGCTGAAGGCAGAGGCGGGGAGGGGCTCGCGCTCTCGCCTCTTTCTCCCCCCCCCCACGCCCAAGGCGCAGCTGGAGAGCCACGTGGTGGGCCGGGGCGAGGGTGGGCTGGTTCCACTAGCCCTCCTCTCCCGCGCGGGCTGTCTTCTGCCGCCCGGTGAGGCTCCGGGTTGGTGCGCTGCCTCCGTCGCGAGTGACGCCGCTTTCCAAGCCAGCGCCGGATCGCTGCCCGCCCGCTGGGGAGCAGCGCAGGCGTGGGTGTGTCGGCGGAGGAGGCGGAGAAAACAATAGAGCGGAGGCTTTGAGAGAGAGGCGCTTCTGCGGGGCGGAGAGGCTCTTCTTTCCCCCCGCGTGTAACGCGGGACAAAGCCCGGGCAGCTCGCTTCGGCCACTCCCCCGCCCCATCGACCGGCCCTCCTCTCCCAGCCGAGGATGGAGCGCGGTTGCTGAGCGCAGGCGGGAGCGAGGCACCCCGGCGGCGGCGGCGGCGGCGCGCGCGGGCACCTTGCAATGGAGCCAGGGTGCCGCTTCCCGTGGGCTGAGAAGCGCCGCGGCGGAGGCAGCAGATAACGACTTGGGCGGCTCGGCTCGGCTCGGCTCGGCTCTCCCCGGCGTCCGCGGTTCGGAGGTTGGCGGCGGCGGCGGCAGGAGACAAAAGGCGTGCGGGGGACAAGGCGCCGCTCTCTCGCCCTTTCGCCGGGCAGCGATGGCACAGAGGAGCCGGCCGGTGACGCCGCTGCTGGTGCAGCCGCCGGCGCCGGCGCCGCGGCTTTCGGGTACCCTCTGAGCCGAGGTTGTCACTAGCAACGGGAGGCGCGGCGCTGTTCCTGACGGTAACGGCCAGAGGAGGCTTCGGCGATCATGGGCAGATGCAACGGACGCTGCACGCTGGTCGGCTTCTGCTCCTTGCAACTGGTGAGCCGAGCGGGGTCCCGGAGGAGGGTGACTTGCTGCCCAGCCCGGTTGGCCGGAGACAATAGAATAGAATAGAATAGAATAGAATAACAGAATTGGAAGGGACCCTGGAGGTCTTCTAGTCCAATCCCCTGCACAGGCAGGAGACCCTATACCATTTCAGACAAATGGTTGTCCAGTCGCTTCTTAAAAACCTCCAGTGTTGGAGACCCTGAAAGAGGGGAAGGGCTCCAGGACGGGGAGGCCTCCCCCCCCAGCCCTTTGTGGAGACGCGGGATTGGGAGACCGGGTCGCTTTGGGTGGGGAGGGGGGGAGAAAGGGGGGAAGCACCTTAATAAGAGGCGCGGGGATG
The DNA here is from genome assembly GCF_001527695.2 of Protobothrops mucrosquamatus. Lineage (NCBI taxonomy): Eukaryota > Metazoa > Chordata > Lepidosauria > Squamata > Viperidae > Protobothrops > Protobothrops mucrosquamatus. Next base: position 569,718 of record NW_015387663.1, read on the forward strand.
GGGCCCGGGCGCCCGGGCAAAGCTTCCCTTCCTCCGGCTCAAACTTTAAATCTCTTCGCCGGGACGCGGGCGAGCGGGGACGCCCCTCCCTCCTCTCCCGCCCCCCCCCGCCGCCTCCCACAGAGTTGGACCAACTCCGTGGTTGAGTTCACCAATGATCGAAGGTCATCGTGATGCAGGAATGGCCCGTTTGGGCTGTGCGAGAGAGAGAGAAAGCTACCAGGTCTCTCGGCCCCGCCCTTTTGATTGATTGGTTGGTCAGACATCCAATTTTGATCAGAAACCAAAGAGAAAGAAATGAATCCTGGTACCATGGACATTCTCTGGGTACCAGGGAGAGAGTGAGTGAGTGAGAGAGAGAGAGAGTCCTTGATTGACAACAGTTCATTTAGTGATGGTTCAAAGTTACTACAATACTGAAAAAAGTGACTTAGGGCCGTTTTTTTCACGGTTACCACCTTTTCAGCATCCCTAGCTCATACTTATGACGATTGCAGTGTCCGGGGTCATGTGATCCCCTTTTGCGATCTGGCAAGCAAAGTCAATGGGGAAGCCAGGTTCACTTAACAACCCTGTTCCTAAATTAACAACTGCCATGGTTCACTTAACAACTGTGGCAAGAAAGGTCGTAACATGGGGCAAAATTCACTGAGCAAATGTTTCACTTAGCAACAGAAATGTTGGGCTCAGTTGTGGTTGTAAGTCGAGGATGACCTGTATTTGAGAGGGTTTTAAAAAAAAAAAAAAAAAAAAAAAAAACAATCACAAGGAGACTGTAAGACAAAGGTCCCCAACCTTTTGGGAACCAGGGACCAGTTCTATGGAGAGAGGATTTTCTGTGGACCGGAGGGGACATGGTTTTGTGTGCTGCCTGCATCCTGTGGATGGGGCTTTGCTTGTTTGTGTGGACCGGTTGCTGGCATGCCACAGCCCAGTACTGGTCCACGGACCGGGAGTTGGGGACCCCTGCTCTAAGATGCTCTTTCTAGTAATAAGAAGCAATCAGGATTCCACGGGTGAAGAAAGAGTGTACGAGTATGTTTAATAGGGAAGAAAGCTGCCCATGTTTCTGAGGTTTATCCCTGACCTTCATCGCTTCTTTACCACCCTGAGTTGAATTTTAGCTGGGGATGGTTTTTGTGTAGCTGATTTCCAATTGAAGATCTCCAATGAAGTTCGGCCTAAGAAAAAACTAGCATAGGGGAGGGAATGGAGGTAGTAAAATATGTGATTGTCTCTTTCGAGCTGCAGGTGCTGGAACTGTCTTTAGCTTTATGAGAAGCGATTCAGGATGCTGTGGTTGAAGATGACGAGAAAACCCGATCTTTCTCTTTACAGGAAATCTTAATGTGATGCTGAGGGTCTGCCAAAGTGGTTTTTTTGTTTTTTTTCCTATTTTAATGCAAATTAGAATGGCATCATCACATGAGTAATTTTGTATGAATGTCCTGAAAAGAAATTTATAATAACCTCACAAGAGTAATAACAGGCCTACTGTTACAGCAGATTGCTATACTTATGGCATAAAAGTTAAAATAAAAGTTCTTTACTGCTTTATTAGGGTCATGTTTCTACTCTCCAGTTTTATTTTAGTAACAGGCTAGCTTGAAAAATATAGTGGAACTATAATTCCATACAGAAGCATTTGGGGCATAACTATGGTGTTGCTTTGAAGGAACTAGAAGTGATAAGCTTCAATTCTCATCCACTATACAAATTGTGAAAATTTGCATGTTTTGGTACAAGAGTAATTCTCTATGTTTAATAAAGTTCCAACATAGCCATTTCCCATCATTATATTTTAGCATATGGAATGTATGCCCTTCCCTATTTATTTGTGGTCTGGGTGCTGTTGCTATTATCCTTGTATGTGTCCATGGAGGTGGAATGTCCAAATGCTACTTATAACCATATACTTGAATGTCCATTGGTAAAAAAAAATCATTGGGTTGATTGCACAACACAGGGCTGTAGTTCAATAGTTGAAAATGTATTTTGCCTGTTGATGGCCCTGGGTTCAATACCCATTGTTTCCAGGTAGAGTTGGCATAAATCATGCAGAGCTGTTGCTAGTCAAGAGTATGATGATGATGATCATTAAAAATCACAATATCATCTCATATACCATAATAACATCGGGCAAATGATTCATTAAAGTTGTTTTATGTGATGACAGCACTATGCATATGACACCCTTCTATGCTCATGGACCAGAATATTCACCATTGAGCAGTTGGTTAGACGTTGATTCAGTGTAAGCCATTTTTTAATATTCATAGTCATTGCTATACAGTTGGTGGGTTCAGACAATACATTAAATTGAAATTAATCTACACACATTTCAGGTTAACATAATGTGTGAACCTATCCTATACATGCTTTGCAAATCAGAATCAAATCCTGACTGTCTGGAGCAACTCCATAATTGCCTCATCTGTTTCTTAAATATGTTGCATTAAAATTTAATCTAGCGTCCATGGATTTCTATAATATTTGGAAACTGCTCTCTGAGGATGAGCAGTTTTTTATAGTTTGCTTTTGCTCTTATTCCAATCTCTAACTCAGTCCACATGACATGTTAAGTCATAGTAGATGGTTTGGCTTGGCTTAGCATCTTGCTATTGGGGTTTGAAAGCTATAACTTTTGCCTTAGCATGTTTTGTGAATTTGGATAATATGGAGATATTATGCAGACTTTTATTAGTATGTATCCGTAGGCATTTGTTATCAGGCATAGTGACATAGCATGTACAATATCGTGATGCCATCCAAATGACATATAGTTTGTAACTGTTCAGATTGACACAATGACATGCTGTACATCATTTGCACAATGATAGGCCAATGTACATGACATTCTTTGCCTGTCTCATCGTGGACACTTTTATTTTTTCCCTGTAGGTCTTGAGTGCACAATATCTTTCAATTTACATTTAGCCTTAGGATTTCCACTAAAGAAAAAAGAAAAAGAAAGGTTGGGCCAGGACAAAAATGATTGAATCTAACTAAAATTAAAAGAATGAATTATGGTTATTTTGTTTTATTTTCCTTTGTATTAGAAGTTTTTAACTCACTATATTCAAAAATCCTAATTCAGCAGTAACTTTTAAAGGGCTCTGATGGCCATAGCCAAGGATTTGGGAAACGAAGGTTGTGGGAACCCTGAATTACATATCATGCACCCCCCAAAGCAGATCCAGAGATGACAAGCAGAATGCAAATTGATAAAAGACCTTTCGTATTAAAATGCAACGTTGTTTTGTCTACCATTTCAAGAGTTCTTAATAGGGTGAAGTGACTGTTTTATGCAGTTGTTCTCTCTGGGTTCAGCTTTTAACCATTTTAAATTCAGGTTGGCAAGGCTGACAAAATACATTCTCTTCCTTGCCATGCTTTTCTTTCTTTTTTCGATGGCATGCATGCTTCAGTGAACCAGTGCAAGTTGGCTTTGTTCCCAGGAACCAGCTACAAGTAAATAGTCACAGCCGGCGTGGACTTGATGGGGATGTGTTTGTCCCAGTCAGCAGCCTGTCATTCTAGCACCCAGTTTTCTACAGTCATCAACCAGATGGTTTTGAAGAAAAACAGCAAGCAAGGCACAAAGAGCTTTCTTTCTTGTACACCCCATGTTGCTCTCCCTCCAACTGATGGCCAGAGAAACGTGAGATTTATTTATTTATTACACTACCCCTCATTTGCAGAATGAACCACAAATGGTTGGGTCTGCAAAGCAAGATCCCCAGGGATCAGAACTTGGATTCAATTCCTTTGATTCTGAGCCCATGAATAGCAAAATTTATGCCCAAAATAACACAGTTAAGTACACAAGCCCCACCCTCGCTGAATACCCTCTCCCTCCTTCTCTTTCCTTATACATCACACAGTCCTACTCGTGTTACATCATCAGTATGTCCTGTGTGGTACTCGGCTACCAAGAAGTTAGTCACCCTCTCATTAAGTCAGCAACAAACAAGTCACATTTTGACTCAGTGAGACCTGTGGGTCCAGCCCATTGCCGCTGGTTGCCCATAGCTGCCATAGCTCACAGCCCATGATTGGCTGTTGTGGCAAAGCAACTCCGTGCAGGGCTTGTTATATCTGCTGTTTGTAGGCTTAAGACCATTCTCTTACAAGTACTGTGGGAGGAACTGATCCCACTGCAGTTTTTTAACAGCTCCTCTTGCAACCCCCCCCCCCCCATTTATCAGCACATCCCCACTTCCACAGGATGTCAGCTCTGTTTGATGACTGGATCTGTCTCTTAGCATGACCCTCCTCTCTGACTCATCCGTTGACTCATTCTTCTCTTCAAGTTTTGGAGCCTTATGGAGGGCAGGGTAGTCTTGACAGTGCGTTGCTTGGCCTGGATGCCTTTGGGGTGAATTGTAAGAAGTTTATGCAAATGTTCCCAGATTGTATCTGAAGGTTTCTTTTGGTGCTGCTGGGTGACAGCATGAGGAGTATCTTCTGAGAACTGAAGAAGCTTCTTGGATGAGAAGCAAAACATCCTCAAGGAAAAGCAAAGGAAGTCCAATTGCCTCTTGAAAAAGCACCTTTGGGACAACCATGACCTGGATGACTGAGAATCTCCATGGACGTTCTGAGATCAAACTTGGACCCATTTTAGTGTAGCAGTCTCTGATTGCATACTGGTGGCAAGATGCATCTGAGAAACAGGAAAATGAGAGGAGAGGGCAATAAAGGTCTTCCAGTGTTGCTCCCTTGCAGCTGGTGCTGGAAGAATACTCTTAATTCTGTGGGTAACGTGCAGCCATCAGAATGAGTAGTAATGGATTGCCTGATCATCTACTCATTTGTCTGCTATCCATTTAAAAGTCTCTAAATCACTGGCCATCAGGGTGTCTGGTGTTAATGAATTTCATAGGTTAACTGCATGTTGTGTAATGAAAGCATTTGCAGATTGCACCATCTATCTTGTAAATAGGCTATGGACATTTCTGCTCATCCAAGACACGACAGCTCTCAATGCTTTTATTAGCTAGACTACTGTAACATTATCTTTACTGAGTTTTCCTTCATTATTATTCCTAAGCATCTCTTTTGTCATGGTTCTGACAGATGAAACTCTTCAAAAGAACTTCGAGGCATTGTTTACCTTAAAGAATCTTTTATTCGAGAAACAAAGTATTGGCACTACATAGTTAAAGCCAGAAACTGAATTCCCCTCCCCTGGGCACAAAGTAGTAAAGCACAATTCCCTCCTCCAATTAACAGTCATAAATCACATTCCTCAATTAGCTTGAAGGGTGGGCTTTTCCCCCAGCTCTCCAGCCCACCAAATTTCTATCAACTCTGGACCTAATAACCTTAGGTTCCCACGGCTGAGTTATTATTGTTATGACTAGCTGCACTCTCATCCACAACCCCCTCCCAGCATCAACTAACTCTAAAAGCGAAAGAGAAAAGATGGCTACATTTCCATCTGTTGTCAAAGCAAAAACATCTGATGTTAGCAGCATTGACACTTTCTTTTTGAGCTAGTACCCAATACCTGGAATTAAGCTATCACAAGTAACTCTAATGGATATTTGGTTTTTAATACTGGCTAACCTGGAGAACAGACTTTGTCTTCTGTGCGTTTAAATACTGTGTGTGTTATTTAAATAGTGCTAGGAATGATGAGTTGGCCAAATACTGATTAAAGAGCATCACAATAGTGGTTTGTATATTATTATTGCCCTAAGCTGCAATGTGGTTTGGCTCCATGTCTTCAACAAACCGAGAATCTGTGATTCATAAATCATGCATTATGAGTTAGTATGCCAGCTGATTGTGATTTACTCAGTAAATTATGAAATTGTGATCTCAGTTCCCTGAGTTTCAGCCTTTCTGTAGCCAAAAGAGCATCATGCTGATATAAAAAGGAACTCTCAATAGACTGGAAAATTTGTTCCAGAAGTTGTTGTTTTTGCTTTTGATCCTGATTTTTGGTGACTGATACATGACTGTCATATGTTGACAACCTAGTGTCATATTTCATACCTGTGGCAACTTCCAGACATGTGGATGAAATCCAAGTAGTATAACCATTATTCAATATTCTGGCAGCCAATGTCTACACATCTGGAATTTGCCAAGATTAGACAAAATTGATTAGCCTATGCACAAAGTAGGTGCTGGTTTGCTCTAAATAGGACATCTTTCCTATGAAGTCATCTAGACTGGGGTCTCCAAACTGGCCAAGAAATTCTGGGAGTTGAAGTCCTCAAGTCTTAAAATTGCCAAATGGGAGACCCTGATCTAGGCAATAGTGGATTATATTGATCACTCCCCTTCTTTTTGCCTTTGAGTGGGTTTTAAGAATTTTTTTTTGAGAAAATTATAATAATAATAATAATGATAAAGTTGGAAGGGACCTTGGAGGTCATCTAGTCCAACCCCCTGCTCAGGCAGGAAACCCTATACCATTTTGGACAAATGGCTGTCCAATTTCTTCTTAAAAACTTCCAGTGTTGGTGCATTCACCGCTTCTGGAGGCAGGTTGTTCCACTGGTTAATTCACATTGTGAATGTTAAATTGTTAAATGTATAAGATGGTATTGGTAGAATTTGTCTATCAGTTTTTCTTTCCCCCCCAAAAAAAGACCCCCAGTATGTTTTCAGCCACACACACCTTTGTTTCTACAAATCCCGGAACGTCAGTTGACATCATGATTTTGCATATTACGGGACCTTCCAAGAAGTTATGTAGAAAAAAAAGACTTCACAAAGAGACTTTCTCCCTTATAGGATCATTCAGAGTGGTGCTACATGGATAAAATGAGGTGAAATTATACAACTGGAAGGACTACAGTATCACTCTGATTTAAACTCGAAATAGTAATTAATTGGGAAGAAGCGTACTATCCTAAGGGGCAGATAGCTGCATAGAGCTCTTTAAGCATATTAAAATTAATATGCAAGAGTTTTGTGTGGCTTCTTATTTAAGATCCATATGACATAAAAAGAAATAGGCTGTTAAGATATTTGAGAATGTTTCAACAGAACTCTTTTCCAAATAAAGTTTGGATTTGATATATTGTAATCAAATACTTTTAAATTCAATTGCATATGGTCATTTACAAAGGCTTTATAAATAGGGGAGCCTTTAATATTAACATAATATCCTTTAAAAATCAGATTGAGTTTTGACTGATTAAGGAAATGTGGGATTTTTCCTGCCCCAAAATCACACAGAAATGATTTTTTTCAAATTACATCCAGTTGCATCAAAAAATGCAATTATCGGCAGTACTTTTAAAAGAAGAACATCCTAATAGTCAAACCTAATGGTCATGCTTATTGATGTAATATGTAGTAGCATCATCCCTGAACAATTGTTGAATCCTTTAATATCAGATGGGTCTATCTATCGTTACTTGAGTAAAATTGTAAAACCATTCCCATCTCTACTTTTCCATCAAAGTTCCAGAAAATTGAGTAGAATCTTGCTCCTTACCATATTACCTGTATTTGTGATACCATACCTGCATTTGTGAATCTCATGTAAGGTTCTGTGTGAAAGTGGATGGGTTGGTCAAGAGATCATGAATGTGGCATTACTAGCGTTGCCTCCAAGCTTGTGGCAAGAGGAGAGGAGAGAGAGGAAGGCAACTCTCTATTCTTCTATATGTGAGTTTTCAATTACACAATTAAAGGCACAATTAGGTATAATTACTAGTGCTCAGGAACTGCAACTATTCGTAATAGGCATGTAATCTACTGCAGTCACTGTTTAGGCTGCCTATCCCCTCTCCCTAATGATTATGGAATGCTTCCACATTTGCATTGTTGCTATGGAAATCATGTTTGGAGCTGACAAATGGCATTTGGGTTGGAAAAGTGGTGGCATTTCTTTGCTGGGTACCAGAATTTTGCAACCCTGAAAAGAGCCACCTTGGCCATTTCAACTGAAGGTCTAAGTTCACCCATTGCTCTATCTTATGGCTTGCTTAAGCATGGTTTATTGAGTACACCACAATTGGCAGGACTCGCAAAGCAATCCAAGGCTGACACAAGCAAGCTTTGGGTGCTGGAGAGCAGAAGACTCTTCTAGGAGGGTTGGAGGGTAATGGGTAAAGTGATAGATGTGGCTGGGACTGGCATGTGTGGGGAAGGCAGTTAGGAGTTTTGTTTTGACCATGCTAACTCTGTTCTGGTATTGACTATAGTCACATTGAATTGCCTCAGTATGACGGGAGATAATCCCATTTATTTTCAGACCATTGTGGTCAGACAAAGCTGTATGCTTGCAAAAATAAAAATAAAAAAATAAAATAAAAAATGGACTTGAAGGCCAGCAGGCCATGGATCCTCAACTTGCCTCCCTCATGCTATGAACAATGGTTTATAGATGAATGTCTAATGTCTGTATATATTTACCTCTGTAGTATGGCTGTAGTACTATCACTTATCCTTATTATCTTCTTCACTCTCCCTCTTATTGGGATGATGATGGTGATGATGCTGATGCTGATGCTTTGCATGGAGAGCTTCTGCATTGGAGACAAATTCCTTGTTGTCTAGTCATCTTCTCTCTTCTCTTCTCTTCTCTTCTCTTCTCTTCTCTTCTCTTCTCTTCTCTTCTCTTCTATTCTATTCTATTTTCTATTCTATTTTCTATTCTAGTCTATTCTATTTTCTATTCTATTCTATTCTATTCCATTTTCTATTCTATTCCATTCCATTCCATTTGATGATTGTGTTCATAGAAATATTTTAGCCAAACCCAAACAAAACTACATTATAATTGAGATCATAAGAGTTAGAGCAATGAGTAGAACATACAAATCATTTCCCACTGAAGATAAAGGCAGCAGGCTAACTAGGGATCCAGGCTATGCTACCCTACATGTCCTCCTCTTCTCAGAATCTTGCCGTTGCTTCCTAAAGTTTGTTTCTTTAGGTAAGAGCTTTGTTGTTTCTAATGAGAGGACTGGTCCAAAGAATGATTGTTTTCAAAAAAACCCTCTCAAAAACACAAGTGAGCTGAGTTGTCCGTAATAATCTTTCCAATTTAAAAAACCAGCAGTGAATCCCATTCACTGAAAAACTTAATTATGAACTGCTTTAATGCAAAGTACCAATTTCTAGAAGAATACATAAAGCAGCTGAAATCCATAATTATGACATAATCGGTTATCAAGAGAAAAAAGGGCATTAAAACAGATCTTAAAAGCTTAAGAGTTTTCATTTTCTTTTAAGTTATATTATGAAAGACAGAAAAACTGCCTTATATTGCCTCTGGCTGTTCTGTGAACCCAACTCGTTGTGAAACCAGAATGAACAAGTCAAGAAAGTCAACAAGAAAACATTTGATATATTGGAAATAAGAGATAGCTGCTTCTCCTGGCATTTTTTTTACTAGAGTAAAATAAAATCAAAAGGCTAGTGGGATGATACATATGTTTTTGGGAAGGGAATTCAAAAATGTCTTTGCAAGAACAGAAGTGATTTGAGGGGCTGAAAAATATATTGAAAGGGAAATAAGAAAATGCTAAAAACAAAGAGGAAATGTTGATCCTTCTCAAAACCTTCCCACTTCTAAAAAAAAGCAACAAAGGATCAATGTTGCAATTATAAGGCCCTGCTTCTTCTAATTTGTTGCATCTAAAGCAAGGGTTCCCCCATATTTTTCAATTCATCAACTCTTCATGAAGATTTAGATTGTTCATTGACCTCCAAACATTATGTGAAAATAATAAGTACCAAATTTAATTACCGTACGTAATAGTACCACAAATAATAATGAATAGATACAACTCAAGACTGTTTTGCTACTGTCTCACCACTAGCTACCTCCCCTTCAGGACCGGGGACTAGCATGGAGCTCTAAGTGACCCGAAAAGATTAATTGATCCCCAATCAACCTTCCATCATTTATCAATCACTTGTTGACTCCCAGACATTTACTTGACCCCCCCTTTTGACCGTAAGCCACTTATTGACCCCTTGGATAATCTCATTGATCCTTGGGGTCAATATTGACCTCATGGGGAACACTGCTCTCAGTGGTAACGTAGCACCCATTCAGTCAATCCCAAAGAAATGTAGCTTCTTGCGATGCATTTTATTAATTTTATGTTAGAGGCAACAGGATGTCTATCCAGCCCTGTGCCATTAAAAAAAGGAATTTAGAATCTGATAGTTGCCCAAAAATCTACATGTACAGGCGAGAGTTATTTGAAATAACAGAAATTTGTGGTTACTTGCCTTTTATGAGAAGGTTGAAGTTTGACCCTGGCATTTAAACATGCAATTCCATTCCTGTGAGTTTAAAGGCCAAGAGTCTGACACTTTAGCTGCAAGCATAGAGGTGCTTTGTCCCTTTTAAAGTCCAAATTGTAGGGGCAGTTGTGTTCTCACCTCTTCTTTGTGTGTATCTGTGTTTTTTGGTATATAACTTAACCTTCCTAAAGAATGAAGTGGCACTGAGTCATCTGTATACTGCAAATGACTGTCATATTTGTATGGGAGAGAGCAAGAACAAATTGAAGTCACTAAAAGGAAGATTTTTTAAAAGCCTTTTGGAGTAGAGATTGTGTTTTACTGTGAATACCTCTTAAAAATGCCTCCCCCCTTTTTTTGAAGCAAAAGTTAGTCCAATGTAATATTGTGATATGGTTCCCATTTGTAAATTTGGAAAGATGACATTCTGACTTTGGAGGGTAAGAACAGATTTTTGTGAGATTTGATAATCTCATAAGATTTTACCTTTTTTTTCTATCTTCTTTACTCCCCTTCTTATTGGTATCATTATTATGATTATTATTACTCTGTTGCTTTGCATGTACACTGAGAGCTTTTGCACTAGAGACAAATTCCTTGTGTATCTAATCACGCTTAGCCAAATAAAATAGTCTGTTCTATTCTCTCTCCTCTCCTCTCCTCTCCTCCCCTCCCTTCCCTTCTCCATTCCATTCTGTATTCCATCCCATCATATTCCTATTCCATTCTATTCTATTCCCATTCTATTTGATTCCATTCTTTTTTTAATTTAGGAAGGAGAGAAGCAATGAAAGCAGTCTTGGGCATCATGGTTACTGATTTGTCATGATCATAAAGAGCAGCTATTTGAAGGATTGTATAACTTATAGCTATTTGAAGGATTGTATAACTTGGTCACAATTGACCAACATGGCATGGGGTGAGGAATCTCTGTTCATTCTATTCTCTGAATAATAGTCTTGCAATAATTAAAAATCTTGGCTTAGCCTAGGTTCAATCACAATTTTAAAATAGCCTGATTGGTCTGGTGCACAGATAACCATGAAGCCCAAAGTTGCAGAACAACACTCAAGGCATAGCAATAATTCTCTTTAAACACTCAAACTGTATCCAAGAGCTCTCACAGAAACATTAAAAGCAGAGCTACATTGGATAAGTTGCTGTTATTGCAGATATATTGTTTTCTACAGGGCCTAAGAATCTCATTATAGAGGTGTTTGGTCCAAGATTGAAATCTTGAGGGTTCCCCCCCCTTCCATCCTTCATTATAATGAATTGTTTGGTGCAACCTATTTTTCTATATTGACATAACAATGTTGCTGGTTCCAGAATGCTGGCCCCAGTCTTGCTGGTTACACCTTGCCAGCTTCAGTTCTGACATGATGTCTGGGTTTATAGATGAAACCATATAGTAATTGAGCCTAATATTTGATCTTGCCACAGAGATTTGCCAGAGTTATGCAGTAGCCCTATATATGAATGGGGCTTAAACCTGCAGCTTCAGCCTCTGAAGCATGGAAAAGAGACCTTGAAGATGCCCATCAACAGTGAAAACCAGCATAGAGCAATCTGGTTGCAGTCTTCCTTATTGATTGTGTTTATATATCACTCAAGTTGGTTCCTGCATCAACCTGTTTTTTTTTTTATTTTCCCAGTCCTGAACTAACCCAGTGGCTTGAGTTAACACAATACATTAAACCACACACACTGTAATTAAGGTTAAAATTGTAATAACCAGTGTCCCAATTTGGACTCCTTTACTGACAGATTCTCTGAACACACTATGCCCATTCTCAAAGAGGGTGAAATATTCTATGCCCAGAAGCTTGGGTTAATTGAACAAAGCAGGGGTCTCCAAACTTGGCAACATTAAGACTTGTGGACTTCAACTCCCAGAATTCCCCAACCAGCATGGGTGTTAAAATTGCCAGGGTTGGAGACCCCTGGAATAAACAATGATCAAACTACATTGTGCAAACGCATCCATTGTATTGTATGATCCCAGGCCATTGAATTAATTCAGTCCAGTTAACCTCCCTTCAACCACTTTGCATCTTATAGTTTGCAATTGATGAGATTCTGCATTCTCCAGCACAGGAGATGGAGAATCCACCAATGGGTTAGCTCTGTCTTCCTGCCCATTAGACCAAGTCAGCCAAACTTGCCACGCCCCTCCTGGGCTAGGACACACCCAGTCTTGACTTGGTCTCCAGCCCAACAGGGCGTGACAGGTTTGGCTCCCAGCTGCAGGTAGTAGAGCTTAATTCCATTGGTGGATTCTACCTTTCTTTTGGCATTCACAGCCATCTCAAACAGCACTGGGATCAACGCTGCTTGAGATCGTCTGTTGGAGGCTTAGGGGGTGGTTTTTTCCCACAAGGCTCTGGGGCTATTACTGAGGCTTCAGCTTCCCCCTGAGTGAGCCTTTCCCTTTCGGCTGCTCAGCGCTGGGCTCAGCGCTGCAGCCCGATCTCTCCCCAACTCCCCAGGGATGCTGCAAGGGGTTCTCCTTCTAGTTTAGTGTTGAATCATTCCAGCTGCCAATTTGCCTTCTGTGGGCGAGCCGCGGCTGCCGATTGGACACCCAGGGGGAGGGGGCTTTTCGAGACTGCACCCTCACTTACCTTCTTGAGCGCCCATCCCAGGGAAGGGAAGGCTCACGCGATTGCCGCAGAGCCATCAATGGCAGTTTTCGCGCCTCTCCCCTCCGAAGGCAGCAAGGGGCTCACGTGATTGCCGTGGAGCCACTGGCAGCAGTTTTGCGCCTCTCCCCTCCGAAGGCAGCAAAGGGGCTCTCGCGATTGACACGGAGCCATCGGCAGCAGTTCACAAAGGGCTCACGTGTTTGCCGCGGAGCCATTGTAGGCGACCTTCTTTTGCGCCTTTCTACTGCGAGCCGATAGGCGCGGCCGCCATTTTGGCCACGCCTCGTTGGTAGCCGGGAACATCAGGCCTCCATCGTGCGAAGGCTGAAGACTCTTAAAGACTCTTGTCAGTGTCGTGGCCGCAATTTTGGCCGCCGCTTGCCTGGCCTGGCCTCTATTCCTCCTGTGGTTGCATAGGCCTCAATAACATCGGCACGGACACCATTTTGGCCGCCGCCAGCCAGGCCAGGCCTGTACTACTCCATCCTGCGTGGCCGCCATTTTGAGCACGTGGCGGGCCGCTGCATTTGCTCTCTTGGTCATTCTTCTGTTCAAGCCCCATCCAAGCGGGGATTGAGACAACAGGTTTAGTCACGAAAGTTCCACTCTGTACCCAGCCTCAGGCCTAACTGGTGAACAATTATTTGACCTAGCCACCATTTAGCGGGCTATATGTCAGCTGGCTGTCACCACGGCTGTGGTTTTGCCGCTGTTTTAATATGCTGTGCACCGCCCTGAGTCCTACGGGAGAAGGGCGGTATATAAATTAAATTATTATTATTATTATTATTATTATTATTATTATTATTATTATTATTATTATTATTATTATTATTATTAACATAGATCCAACCCGCCCAGCGAGTGTGCTGATTAAATTACCTCGTCGCTACCAGCGCTCTACGATCAAGCAGGCTGTCATCACTCAGGTGATTTTGCCACGGACGTAGGCATGACCGGACCCCTTAGGGGGTAGCAGATTTCCTCAATTACCGGTCAGGTGGCCAGGGGAGCAGGGGGAACCAAGTAATACATCCCCTGCTCTAACAGCTTTGGCCTAATCCGTGAATTGATCCTCTGCTAGAGCTCCCTCTCTGCACTTCCTGACATAGCTCAACTAGGGATAGAGGACTCCACGGTGCCCCAACTCAAGGACACCGCCTCCCCATCCACTAGCCATAAAAGGCACAAGTCCTCCAAACAGGAGGCGGCAGGCAGGATCAAGGCCAAGGCAAAGACCATTTCCGGAAGGAAGCCTTCCAAATTGGCAGAAAAACAGGCTAGCAGGAGACACCAGGCTTTGGAGAAGGAATTCTCAAAAGCACAGAGGCTGCTTAGGGCAGAGGAGGAACGGATAGAGGCCTTGGGGCTTGACCTCCCCCTGGGGCCCTCGCCCTCCGCTCAAGGGGTCTGGTCCCCGAAGGGTATTCCCACACACCTCTCTTCTTCTGGGATGGATCAAGATCCAACCATCCACCAAGCACCATTGGCACCGCGGGCCCCACATTCGGGCCCAGAGGCCACCACCCCCATGGCTGCTGGGCTCAGGGTGACTGAGCCCGAAGGCACCACTTCCGACGATCACCTTCAAGCCCTGATTTCTCAGGCGATTGACCGGGCACTTGCCGCCAGGTCTTACCACATGCCCAGGGCCGAGTCAATGGCATCAATTCCATCTCAATTTCCCCAATCGGGTGCGTCTGGGTACCAGGGTCCTCCCTCACCTTCCCGATCCTCTTATAGCAGGGCTTCTTCTCCTGCGGAGTACGATCAACCAGACATTCCATGGTTGGAGGAGGAGGACCTCCCCCCAGGTCCTCCTCCATTTGGTGGTCTCTTTAACCTGGCCCTCTTTTTGCCACTGCTTCACAAGGCCAGTACTACGGCCAACATAGGTCCTGATCGGGTCCCTCAACCAGACCCTTCGCCCAGTTCAGATCCGAACCCGGTGTTTTTTTAGCCTATCGTGACTCAGCACCATGTTCCTTGTCCATCTCTCTTCTTGAACACTGTTCGGAAGCAATGGGTCTCACCGGGCACCTTCTCTCCTCTGGCAGGTACAGACAGGAAATTGTTTAGCGCAGCGCCAGACTTGGCTGATGCCCTGGAGGTGCCAACAGTGAACGAACCCTTGGCCCCCCTCTTGTCCTCATCCACAGTGTCGGGATATGGCAGAGGCACTGAGGGCTGAGGACAGGAGATGGGAATTGACCTTCCGCAGGACTCAATAGGCGGCGGCGTGGGCAGTAAGAGCGGCCACTTGTGCATCCTTTTTTGCCAGGACCTCTCTCCTTTGGCTCCGTCAACTCCAAGCTAAGCTCCCTCCAGAGGAGGTATACACTCACCAAGACCTGAGCAAACTGGTTGCAGTGACGGAGTATGTCTCTGACGCAACATTGCATGCGGCCAGGTTTTTCTCAAGGACCATGGCATCCAATGTCACAGCACGGCAGATGCTATGGCTCAAGCATTGGCAAGCTGACGCCAAATCCAAGTGGCATCTGGCTGCAGCCCCTTATCAGGGAGGTCAGCTGTTTGGAGAGGCCCTTGCACCTTATTTGACTGAGAATAAGGACTGAGAATAAGGTGCTGACCCACCTCACCAGGCGGGCCGACAGGCATGCTAACCCGTACACACGCAGACACTCCTTTCGGTCAGGAATGGGCTCGGGACCCGCACAACCTCCCCGCCCCTTCATGGCCAGACAGGATCGTCCATCTGACAGAGCGGGTCCCAGACCCAGGCAGCAGTATCAGGGCAAGCGGCTCTTTCTGGGAGGGTCGACCTTTTAGAAGGTCCAAGTGACTCCCAGGCTGCCCCTTCCATAGGTGGCAGACTATCCCTCTTTGTCCACCAGTGGGAAGCCACCACCACAGACTCCTGGGTCCTCCAAACCATCCATTATGGCCTGTCCCTGGAATTCGTGTCCAGGCCACCAGGCCGCTTCATTTCTTGCCCCCAGTCACAGAACCCAGTCAAAAAGGGCCTCATGCAAGAAGCCATTCGTCATCTTTTAGACATAAGAGCAATAGAACCAGTGCCAGTTGGTCAACGGGGCAGGGAATTCTATTCCATCCTCTTTGTGGTTCCCAAGGCTTCGGGAGGATGGAGGGCGATTCTAGACCTCAAAGGTCTGAATTCCCACATTGCATACTGAAAATTCAAGATGCAAACGCTCCAGTCCATCTTAGGCAGCGTCAGAAAAGGAGACTTCCTGATGTCCATAGACCTCACGGAAGCGTATCTCCACATCCCCATCCTCCCCGACCACCGGCGGTTCCTCAGGTTCTGTTATATGGGACATCACTACCAATACAGGGCCCTGCCGTTCGGCCTCTCCTCAGCTCCCAGGGTGTTCACCCAAATCCTGGTGGTGCTCGCTGCACACCTGAGACCGGTGCCGGTATGCATTCAATGCTATCTGGACAACATTCTCATCCAGTCGTCCTCCCTTACAGTGGCCCAGTCAGACCTGTCATTGTCGATCAAGGTCCTCCAAGAGCACGGGTTCTCGGTGAACTTTCAAAAGAGCCAGACGGTTCCCTCAACCCGACTCCTGCACCTGGGCACCGTCATAGTCACAGTCAGTTGCCAGGTTTACCTATCCCAGGAATGTCAGGACAGCATCCGGACCCTGGTCCTCAAGGTATGCAGGGAGCGCGTAGTGACATTGGCCCTGCTTTCCCAACTCTTGGGAAAGATGGTTTCGTGCATTGCGATAGTCCCTTGGGCCAGACTGCATTCCAGGAACCTTCAATGGTTCCTGCTCCCCTTCCAAAGGTCGGGCACCAGCTCCTCCAACCAAAGGGTAAGGGTTCCTACTCAGACCCTGCGGTCCCTTCGATGGTGGTCCTCACCAGCGGTAGCCAGAGAGTCATTCTTCAAGGAACGTGTCCAGCTCACGCTTACAACGGACGCCAGTCTGTTTGGCTGGGGAGCACACTTTCAGTCTCAGTTCGCCCAGGGCCAATGGTCCCGGACAGACCTGAGACACAATATCAATTGGTTGGAGCTCAGAGCCATACATCTGGCTCTCCGCCACTTCTGCAACAGGGTTGCGAGGCAACACGTGCTAGTCCTCATGGACAACATGGCGGCAAAGGCCCACATGAACCGGCAAGGGGGTACCCGGTCCAGGTCCCTCATGGCTGAGGCCCAGTTATTGGACTCCTGGACAGAGACCAACCTGTACTTCCTCAGGGCCAAACACATCTCGGGGGAGGCAAACCGGCAGGCAGACTTTCTAAGCAGGTCGACCGTGGATCATTCCGAATGGCGTCTGCACCCGGATCTCTTCGCAGAGATAGCGCAGCAGTTCGGACAACCAGTCATAGACTTGTTCACTTCTCCGGCAAACTCCCAGCTCCCGAGATTCTTCTCCTGGTTCCCATCCCCAGGGGTGGACAGAGCAAATGCTCTTCAAGCCCCCTGGCCGGGGGGCCTGCTTTACATGTTTCCCCCTCTCCCTCTGATCCTGGCAGCCATCCGCAAACTGCTACAGGAACGGTCGGAGGTACTACTCGTGGCTCCGTACTGACCATGGTTCAACGACCTTGTGAATCTCTCCCGCTCTCCCCCATGGAGGATTCCCCTGGATCGCGTGTCTCTCCACCAGGGGGTTCTACAACACCCAGAACCCCAGTGGCTGCAGTTAGCTGCCTGGCACTTGAGCGCCAGATCCTGACTCAGGAATCATATTCGTCGGGAGTGATTTCCATGATCCAGGCCTCCCGACGGCCGGTGACAAATCGCATCTATGACTCCACATGGAGGAATTTTTGCCATTGGTGCAAGCGGTGGCAACTGGATATCTCAGAATTGACGATTCCACAGATTTTGGAGTCCTTGCTCGAAGGCCTTGATAAGGGCTTAGCGCCTAATACAATCTGCAGACAGGTTGCGGCCTTATCGACCTTACTTACTTGTGCCAATTCGCTTCCTTTGGCCCAGCACCCCAGGTTACGCTCCTTTCTCAAGGGCCCCACCAACACAAAACCGCCTGTAGTACATAGGTATCCCTCTTGGGAGTTGCCGCGGGTACTATGGATTCTTACCAAGCCACCGTTTGAGCCTATCCTAATGTGCTCTGCGGTCCTTGTCTCTTAAGGTCACCTTCCTGGTCGCTATCAGGTCGGCCAGGTGAATCCCTGAGCTTGTGGCTCTGTTGGTCATGTTGTGGCTCCGTCTTGTGAGCCCCTCTTATTGGAGGAAGAAGGCTCCGAACATGAAGGAGAGGAGATGGCCAGGCCTCCCTCTCCAGGACCCTCCTCTCTGGCAATGCCTCAGGTGTCTCTTGACGGAGAAGACATTGACTAGGAGCCGGGTGTTTCTGAGATTGGCCAGGAGCCAGGTGTTTCGGATAGTGATGAAGATACATTGTGGCTGGATCCATGCCAGCGTAGGCGCGACAAGCGTGCGCAGCAGAAAAGGAGGCGTGCCAGAGATTAAGCTGAGTCACTGGACCACACCCCACAGGCTATAAAAGGGAGGTGGTGGCCATTTGGACCCTGTGACGGACAAAACTAAATCTCTGGCGAAGTAGTTTGCTGTGGATTGAATTTCAAACTGTGTGTATTGTTTTTTGTTTCTGTGTTCTCTGAGTAAAAGTTCTTGGCAGGCAGTTACGAAGCTGCTGCCAAGTTTCTTATCTGTGGCGTGGAGTGTGGAGAAGTTATTTAACCCTCGGCTGGCTGTTTGGGTGTGTGTGTCAGACGGGGACAGAACAGGTCAGGAATGACCTCTGTATCTTTCACCGGAACCGGGTGGTCCTTCGATTGAACCCTACATTCATTCCCAAGGTCAACACCCTTTTTCATAGGGCCCAGGAGATTGTCTTGCCAGATTTTTGCCCAAACCCGTCTCATGACTTGGAACGACACTGGCACACACTGGACGTCCGCAGGGCGCTATGCTATTATATCAAGCGAACGGCGCCCTTCCGCAAGTCTGAAGCCCTCTTCGTTTCATTTCACCATGCCTCTCAGGGACAGAAGGTGTCTGCCTCAACTATATGCAGGTAGATTAGGGCTTGCATTGCGGAGGCGTACCAGTCGCTTTCCCTGTCAGTCCCAAGTCGTGGCATGGCACATTCCACTCGCAGTGCTGCGACCTCCGCAGCGTGGGCCACACAAGCATCCATCGAGGAGGTCTGTAAGGCAGCGACGTGGTCTTCGCCTTCCCCATTTGTTAGGCATTATAAGCTAGACCGGTTTGCATCTACGGATGCCTCCTTTGGATGGAGGGTCCTTCAGCAGGGACGTGAGTCCGGCCTTGACTGCTCCCCTCCCATTGGGACAGTAGGGCTTTGGTATGTCTCATTGGTGGATTCTCCATCTCCTGTCCTGGAGAAGGGGCGTTGTCTTACCTGAACGCCTTTTCTCAGCACGGAGATGGAGAATCCACTCCCGCCCCTTAGGGTCCATCAGGCCAGCGTTAGGGGTCTGGGAGCCATCACGTTGGACTGTCGTCAGTTGCTTTCGCCCTCGTCAAGACTGGGTGTGTCCTAACACAGGAGGGGCATGGCAGGTTTGGCTGACTTGGCCTAATGGGCACGAAGATAGAGCTAACCCATTGGTGGATTCTCCATCTCCGTGCTGAGAAAAGGTGTTCAGGTAAGACAACGCCCCTTCTCATATTGGCCTTGGGCAAAGCCCCCAACTTTCTTCTTCCTTTATTCAGTTTGCAACAAGGGGGGGGGGCAGAAGAAGACAATTTGCATCTTGGATGTGTGTGTGTCCTTGATGATCTCTAAGCTTGCTTGTTTTCTTGCACCTTGCTTTTTTTCTTCTTTCAGCTTTCTGTCTCCATTTGCTTTGTATTGGGAGAGATTGAATAAAACAGCCTTTTATTGCTGGGGAGCTTACTGGGGAGCTATCTGTAGTCAGAAAGGAGCCTCCTGCTTTTCCATAGCTTGCTGGGCAACCATTCTGTTAATATGAGGGCATGTTACCATTCAACCACAAATATCTTCACCTGCAATTTAAATGAAACCTAATTGTCAGCTATTTAACTGCTGTTACTAAAGAAAGCAATAATCAGGGCATATAGTCATCTTCATTTAAACCCAATTAAGCCATCAGTTTGTGCCTTTCCATCAAGATACAGTAGCATGGTTGTGGTAATGCCCAATGTGCAGGCAGAATGCTTTCTAGCAGAAGATTGTTATATGTAATAACAAAATTAGCAGATGCTCATCTGTAGCAATTTATTTTGCAACCAAGCTTGCAATTATTTTTTCCAGACTCTTAAAATTGTGGCAAGGGTTCTAGGCTCGTTATCTGTTATCTGTTTGGTTGTTGGCTTTGTTCTCTTGGGAGGTGATAGGAGCTGAAGTCCACCTTGGAGGTACCTGGTTGGAGCAAGCGCTTGTTGAACTTCTCAAATGGCATAAATCTGAAGAGAGAATCAAGGTGATGGCATAAATCTGAAGAGAGAATCAAGGCATTATCAAATACGCAGATGGTATCTCACTCTTTTTACATGTACTTGCCCTGCAGCCTTATCTCCTCGTTGAGGATTCACATCCTCCTCCCTCCCTTGTAGATATGTTTCCCAAACTCCTAGAAAATTGATGGTTAATACTACTCCCACAAGTAAGAAGGCTCAAGAACCCAAGATTGCACATGGACTTTCTATGATGGTAGCAGATGTTTCACTGATTCAGAAATGGTTACTTCTGGTGCAGCTTAATTAAATGAAATCCCGATGAGCCCAAGGCATATAGCAAATGAAATCACACAGTTCAAGGATAATGGCCCATTGGGATGCAATTAATCTCAAGGTTGTTTTGGTGCTGAGCTCTAGCAGTCACATGGGATATAAAGGGATGTAGTGTTGCACAAAAGGTTAGTTAAATATAGAGTAGCCAGATGAAGTGTCCCCAAGGCCTTGACTGTTAGTGGCTTTCCATGATCCTGGGTAATTTTTCAAGACCTACCTAAAAATATTGGGATTTAGTACTTTCCTCCTGCAAAGCTGGTTCTTCAGGATCTCCTTGAAGCTACCGAGCCAATGAAGACAGACTTAAGGCTTAAGAACAATTCAAGTACCATATGAACCTTTTTGAGCTGGTGCTTTCCATGTGATAACAACATCCATCATCATCCCTCAGCAGTAAGAGAAAAAGCAGTCAGGATGCTTTAAACTAGGAATTCAACAAGCAAGCCATAAGCCATAACAATTAAGTTTGCATTTCATATTGAGCCAAAATCAGAAAAGCTGTATTGCACATTAAGCAGACAGATGGGTTAGAGGGAAGATCCTTCAATGAGACAAAGTCTTTTGTTAGATGCAGCACCTTAGAAACATCACCCACTAGTGCTGATCCATTGCCTTGTTCTGATAGTGTATATCATAGGATTTATTTATATGTGCAACTGCCAGTTTTCAAACCATGAGAAATCAAGTTATGCATTTAACATTTACTCTCAGTTGCAGAGTTAACAAACCAACTGTTATCTGGACATGCTAATATTGTATTACTTCCTGAATCTCACATTTCCTTTGTGCCCAATCTGCAATGTTAGATATCTTACAACTCTAATATTGTATGTAGTAATGATTGTTTTCTGTTACTATAAGCAGAAGCAGGTCCTGGCTTGGAATTGGCATAGCATTTCATTATGATTAATTTGACCATATTCACTATTCTGGAGCCTCCTAGATGTGCTGGACGATAACTCTCACTAGACCCAATCCCCACAGAGCTACATACAATGGGAGCTGTACCCAATAGCAACAGTTGTGGAAAGCTATACTATGGCAGACCATTTTGTGGTGTCAGAGATTAATTGCCAGCTTTTTTTTACCCTGGGCCCCAGAGGTGGACTACATGAATCATGGCTGATCTCATCTCAGGGAAATGGAAGGTCCACCAAGGAAACACACTGACTCTTACTTCAAAGTGGCCTGTGTTCAGTAGGGCCGTTAAGAACCCAATTAGCCTAATCTAGAAGGAGAAGTCACCTGCAAAAATGATTTATGAGGGTTGTCAGGCTTAAACTACAGATGAGGGGAGGGGAAGCAAAAAAAAGTGTGGAGACAGGATCCCTGCTGACAGGTGTGGTTAATTTCAGAGGCTTGCAGTGAAAATGTTGGCCTGAATTCAAGGATTCTGCCTTGTTTTCAATTTCTAATTCTAGATGCATTCCTCTTTTGTCAAGATGTTCTTTCTTTGATGTTCAACTTGAGGTTTATTTCTGTCCCATCTGACATAAACTCTCAGTCCTAGAAAACACTGGGTTATGGATGGTGCTGCTGGGCCAAGCTTGACCTTGAATATCTCAGAAGCTTGCTTTTTCTGTGAAAGTGGTTTTGTTTGGTTACAAATTTATTTTCAGGATATTTGAGAATTTCTTTTCATTCCCGTTTTTGAGCTGCTTGATTATTGGGAGTGGCAGAGGATATGAATAGTGGTCAGACTAATTTGTCTTATGTTTTTTGGCTGCTTACTCTTCTCACTTTGGGAACATCTGTGAGAAGAATCCCCTCAGTTCAGAGTTTAAAATGTGTGAAACAGAGCACTCAAGAGATGATTGTTTGGTGAAATACAAGATATTCATGCACATCCTTTGATCACTTTGTGTAACTGCAGGGAGGCCCTGCTCTACTGATGAGAATTGTACTTAATTTATCCTGATGGGAGGGTTGTCAGTGAAGTCCATCTAGATCAGAGGTGGGGAACTATAGCCCCTTTATGACTTATGGACATTAACTCCCAGAATTCCTGAGCCAGGAGGGATCTAGACCATCATTTCTCAACTTTGGCAACTTTAAGACGTGTGGACTTCAACTCACAAAATTCCCTAGTTGCCAAGGTTGAGAAACACTGATCTAGACCAGAGGTCCTTAACCTTTTGGGCACCAGGGACCGGTTCCGTGGAGAGAGGTTTTTCTGAGGACCGAAGGGGGCGTGGTTTTGTGTACTGCCTGCATCCCGTGGATGGGGCTTTGCTTGTTTGTGCGGACAGGTTGCTGGCATGCCGCGGCCTAGTACTGGTCCACGGACTGGGGGTTGGGGACCCTTGATCTAAACCTCAGTGTCCTCTTTGTTCAAATCAACCCTCCCATCTCCTTCTAAAAATTATAACTCGCCATACAATCCTTGGGTTGTCAATTCAAGTGATTGCTATGATTTAAAGCAGCAGTCCCCAACCTTTTTTGGCACCAGGGACCAGTTTTGTGGAAGACAAATTTCTCCATGGACCTGGGGTGGTGGAGGAGGAGCGTGCAATCTAGATCCCACCCATGTGCAGTTTCACTCAATTGAGGCTCACCTCCATCTCTGAGGTCCAGTTCCTAACAGGCTGATTGACTGGTACTGGTCCATGGTCCAGGGGTTGGGGACTTCTAGCTTAAAGCAGAGGTGCCCAAAAGTTGAGGACCCCTGGCTTAAAGGATGAGAGCCGCCACTCACAGTTCTTGCTTTTCCAAATAGGGTCAGAAAAACAGTGGTTTAGAACCATGGAGAGAGATTGCCAATGAATGACACCCATCCTGAGAACCTTCTAATATTCCTAAAATAAGTCTCTTTGGATTCAAGCTTCTGGGGACATACCCATATTTACCACTTTGGGGACAATTGCCTTCTTTTGCTGCTCTTGCAAATTGAAGCATTGACCCATTTGTGGTATTTCCACTGGTGCAATTTGCCAGTACAAACCCCCTTTTCTTTGCCTTGTGATGAACCCTAATAAATCCCCCTGCTTTGGAATATATTTCTTTGACAGCAACCAATGATTCATGCCAACATCTCTGTTGGTTGTGACTAATAGCCCATAGGGTTTCTTATTAATTCTGTGTTAGACTTTGCCGGTTTCTTATTCTGTGCAATGCTGTGCAATGAAGAACTCTTTGTATGCCTTTATGGTCTCTTGTAGGTTGCAGCCCTGGAGAGACAGATATTTGACTTCCTGGGTTATCAGTGGTTGCCGATCCTGGCCAATTTTTTACACATTATGGCCGTCATTCTGGGTGTCTTTGGCACCCTTCAGTACAGATCCAGATACCTCATGCTGGTAGGTATTATGTCCTGCTCTGTGATTTTTTTGCTTATTTTTTCAAAATAGTGAAATGTGTTGGATTGTTGCTTTGTGTATTAAATCTGTTGTATTGCCACAGCCAGTTTCTTAGCACCATGAATGCATAAAACTAGATTTCCAATCAGATACATTTCATTGAAAATTAAAATAATTAAAGCTCCCTTTTTATGACCCTGTAATCAGTGGCTCAGCGGTTAAAGATGTTGAGCTGGAAGTTGACAGCCTGGGTTTGAGACCCGAACTCCATACAACGGGTGAGCTCTCGTTACTTGTCCCAGCTCCTACCCACTTAGCGGCTGGAAAGCATGCAAATGCAAGGTGATTAATGGAGACCACTTTGGTGGGAAGGTAACAGTGTACCATGTGCCTTTGTTGTATAGCCACATGACCATGGAAAATGTCTTCAGACAAATCTGGCTCCTTCAGCCAAGAAATGGAGATGAGTACCGTACTGTAGAGTCGGACATGACTGATAAAGAAACCTTTACCTTTAGCCCCTATTCACAATAGAGTTGGGGTGAGTGGATGGAGCTGAGCATTTACTGGCCAGATGCCCTTCATAATGCCTATGTAGAGTTCGCAGCAGATATTTTTTCTTTGCCCCCTAGGAGAGAAACATCTGCTGCTACCTAGGATTGAACTCTCAACCTTCCGAGTGGGAGGCGAGTGTCATCATCACTAGGCCACCACGGCGCTCTAATCAAAATTAAAATAACTGATGTTAAAAACCTGAATAAACTGTGGGTTTTTAGAGCCCTGTCAAGAGTGATTTGATGATTAGTTGTAATACGTACTATGTATAAGATAGAAACCTAATGTGGGACAATAGCATCTATAACTGTAACATAGAGTGCAGAATGATTGGGCATCTTGCAATATTGTGTTAATCATAAAGCTGCCCAGAGTCACCTTGTGGCAAGATCGGTAGTGAATAAATTTAATAAATAAATAAAATAACAAAGTAATGCCCAAAGCCTCTCTGATTTTGGCAGTTAGGCTTTAATGTTTAAGAAGGTCAACTTGTTTTAGGAATCTTCCTTCAGATTGTTAAGTTCAAGTCTTCAATGTGTATTGTGTTTCTGCAGCTGGATGTGTTTAGGGGTAAGAACAATGGAGAACAAGCATATATCTCCAGTTGTTTTAGTAGTTTTTCCCATTGTACAGCTTCAACCTGCCTCTTTCTCTCCTTCACTAGTATGCTGTGTGGCTCGTAGTCTGGGTTGGCTGGAATGCATTCATCATCTGTTTCTACCTGGAAGTTGGACACCTTTCACAGGTAATTACCTCTCTAATCACACCCAGAACTTGCCCTTCTCACGCCATCAGTCCACCCAACAGCTTTCCATCCATCACCTTTCCAGCAGCAATTGCTCCTTGGGAAAGAGATTAGAATTCAGGAGAAGATCGCAGGTTGTAAATGCTTCCAGGTTCCTTTCAAATTAACTCTCCTCCCCCCCCATCCCAACCCCAGCAACTTCTTCCAGTGCTGACATTGTAGGTCAGATTTGGCACAATACTGGGAGGCCACTGGGAGACTTGCTGTGTTGCTCTGTATAATAAATAAATGAGGGCTTGGCCTCTCCAGGTGTTCAGGCTGTGTGCTCGCTCTCTCCCCCCCTTCTCTCGCTGAGGCCTTTCTCTTTTATGGCCTGCACAGGTTTTGCAAGTAAAGACAAAGCTCTGTTTGAAATGCAGTGCTCACATAGCACTTTGGCAGAAACAGTTCTGTTTTGTAAACAGATGGGTTGATCCACAAGGGAAGATGGGGGCTGGGAGGGAAAGAAGACAAATCAGGCTGTGTTTATACTGGAGTAGTATAAATGCATTGGGAGTGTGCGTGTCTCATACTGCTCACCAATTAAATCAGGAGATAATCATTGTGAATTCAAAACACACTTTTATCAGGATTATAGATTCCTGGATCTCGTATGTCATTTTGGGAAAGGCATTGCTGTCTGTTTGTGGTGGACAAGGGAGAATGCCTCTTCTAATAACTACTCCATTGTTTCTGTCAGGTGCAAATAACTAAGAGCATTTGTTGAGTTTGAAGCACAGAACAGTTACCTATTTACAAGAATCTAGTCAACTAATGGTCAAAGCTAAGTTGGTGCTAGATAAGTGTCAATGGAATTCATGGGGGAAGGAGATAGACTTGGGTCTCTTGTGGCAATGCAATGACTCCAAACTGATGACACATTTAACTCTGCCTTCCAATTCAGCCTGCTCTTCTACAGTTTCTCAACCTTAGCAACTTTAAGATACATGGACTTCAGCTCCCAGAATTCCCTAGCCAACATGGCTGGCTAGGGAATTCTGGGAAATGAAGTCTACACATCTTAAAATTGTCAAGGTTGAGAAACAGTTTTATTCCAAGCACATTGTTTATTTTTCTAGCATTGTTATTGTCATCGTCATCATTATTATTTAAACAAAGACTATGCCATCTAATTCTGTGGAACAGTTTATAAGAACCAGAAATTTTGAAGTCCAATGTATATTGAACCAAATTCAGGGCTAGAACAGTATATCCAGTCATTTCTCATGTCTGAGGCTGACACAACAATCTCGTTAATGTCTTTTAAAGTTTGAATTAGGGGTGAATGAGAAGTATGAATGCAGAGTTTCCAGGTCCTACTTCTCAAACCCATAAGCAAACCAGAATGCAGATATCTGGGGTTTTTTCTCTTTTATGGTGGCATGGGAAAAGATGAGCATATGTTAATTTCAAGGAGGAAAGTATTTGCAAGAATGCCTCACGGTAAGGAAAAATTGTGTGATAATTTTCTCCAACACCAAAGTTGAAAAGCGTCAATGCTCTTTCCATCTTTCTTTGTTAAAGTCCAACTTTTGCTTGCCTGGAATGCCACAGAAAATATCCCGTGGCTTGCACAACTGTGATCTTGTAGGTGCTAGAATATATCTTCCAAGGCCTTCCTGGCTGCTTAGCGAAAAAGAGTGCAAATAAAGTAAGGCAAGCTTTCAGAAAGAATATGCATCTAAAACAGCGTGCACAAACACACACACACACACACACACACACACACACACACACAGAGGTCTCCCCAAAGTCCCTCCATGCCAACCTGGAAAAAGAATCCCTTAACCAATTCTGTGAAGTCATAAGGACAATGCCGCCCCCATCCCTCAAAATAAATGTGAATCCTTTCCAGGTGTAAATAGACTAGACTATTATGCAAATAATCTCCTTTAGATTCAAAAGGAGAGACTAAATCCCTTCGCAGAATTTTTTTCTTTTTTAGCTAAACATATTGATCAGAGGCAGTCAGGCTGGAAGGGAGCCCCAAAGTGGCCTTTGCTGACTCTGTGTTTTCTTGTGTCTGATAGATGGAGGGCAGGGAATAGTGGTGGAATTATAAGATAGCTGGGTTCTAATTTATCTAATTTGTCACCTGATCATTCTCCAAAAAGTAAGAATGTGGATGCATTGTATGCACTTCCTAGTAATTGGATAAGACAACAGTTTGTTATCTTACAAGGTAGTCTACAAATTAGAGATCCTGGCTTGCACACAAGGCACTAAAACTGACCAGTACTGTTGTGGTATGGGTAGGGGTAAGGCTGCTTATGCAGTCTACTCATTTATTATCTTATTGAAAAGTATTATGTGAAAATCTTGATTGACTTAAGCTATGATGTGCAACAAATGTCAATATTTATAAGCTCATTAAGTCAGTGGTCTCTGCAAAGTTCAAAATTGGCAGATAGTGGATCGAGTATCACAATGCATACTGTGTTCTTTTGGTTTGTACTGTGATGTTCTGCCCATCATCTTTCCAATTTTAACACTCCATCACACTGGATATCATTGCTTCTGATGACTGTTTTTCTTTTCTTTGCATGGCATTGCTTACCTCAAAGGGATTATGAGTATGTATATATTCTCCATCTTTGTAGCGGTCCAAACATCACTGTTGAATTCATCTTTCTCCCATTTCTGTAGGATCGAGACTTCATCATGACCTTTAACACATCACTGCATCGCTCATGGTGGATGGAGAATGGTCCTGGTTGCCTGGTGACCCCAGTGATCAACTCCAACCTAGCCTTAGAAGACCATCATGTCATCACAGTAACTGGATGTTTGCTTGATTATCAATATATTGAGGTGGTGAGCAGTGCAATGCAGATATTCCTTGCGGTAAGTAAGTGGCATCAGTAGCTCTTCTTGGATGGTTTGGCCTCTCCATTACTTCTAAAAATAAACAAAACAAAACTGAGGCAGTAAAGATTCTACTGTCAGTTTTTGCTGCAGAATTCATACCCATTTGAACAACAAAAAAACCCCCCTTTGCTCCCATTTGATCTACAAAGTATACACAGTATCTATCAAATATGGACATCGGATTCACCTCCCTTTGTGCTCTTCAGGCTTTCTACCATTTTTTAAAATTAAAAAAGCAGATATTTTCATTTTAAAAAGTTAAATGGGAAGCTGACATTTTGTATCTCCAATATCCCTCTGTCAGTCATAACCTTCCCCCTGAAGTTTACCTTGGCCCTTACCCTCCTAGGTTTTTGAAACACTATTAAAACTGACATTTCCAGCATGGCTTTGGGACCAGAAATGCGCTATTGGATCTCTTCTCTGGTGTTTAATGTTGTCTAGGAGTCCTGTTAGCACTGCCTAGGGTATTTTGGTATACATTTCTTGGGCATGTGTTTTTAATCAGAATACTGCATTGGGTACATATGCTGCTCAGAGTCAGTGGCATATTAAGCTGAAGGAAGTGAAGGAGGGAGGGAGGAAAAAGTGCTTCTCCACCTTCAATGGATTGAATTAAAAGACTGATGTCAGCCTTCTCAGGTGGACCCGACAGAGAATACAGCCAGATGAGCTAATTCTACTTAAGTGTCAGACTAAAGGTAAAGGTTTCCATGTCAGTCATGACTGACTGTAGGGCAGGGTGCTCATCTCCATTTCTTGGCTGAGGGAGCCAGCATTGTCCTAAGACAATTTCTGTGGTCACATAGCCAGCATGGCTATATGTCAAAGGCACACAGAACGCTGTTACCTTCCCACCGAAGTGTTACCTATTTATCTACTCGCATTTACATGCTTTCGAACTGCTAGGTGGGCAGGAGCTGAGGCAAGTAACGGGAGCTGAGGCAAGTAATGGGAGTCGTCTGGTGCTTGGGTCTCGAACCTGGGCTGTCAGCTCTCCAGCTGACAAGCTCGGTGTCTTTAACCGCTGAATCATCGCTCATCAACATTAACAGAATCTTGCAAGTCTGAAAGTACAAACCTTCCGAGCCTGATCACTTAGGGAGGCTTTCCTTCTGAACCTTTCTCCACCCACAGGGCAGCTGTGGCTTTGCAGTCTCTTATTTGATCGTTCCCTTAGGCAGCATCTCTTTTCCACATCTCCCAAGGTCATTCGCATATACCATCATAGATGGAGCACTGATGATTCTCAGCAGCTCCAGTCAACATGGCTACTGGTGATGGATGATAGGAGCTGTGTTTCAGAAAGCTTCTTGTGGGCACAAGTCCCCCTCCCCTGCATAAAACTGTATGGTTTCGCCAGTGTACAAACCATACAGCCTGTAATATTACATGTCATGTGAACATAGCAATTGTGCTGTGTTAAGCAGGTTTAAGGATTACTTTGTTAAATGAAGCCCAATGACAAAGATTAGTCAGAACTGCTTCCTGGTAAAACTCTAAAAATTTTCAAGTTCTGAACATCCTTTTCTCTTTCCCTTTGCAACTTTGCAACTTTGCCTTTAACTTTTTTTATTCCGAGGGCAATAAGTGGTTATGTTGAGCTTCACAGTTGGCTTACTTTTTTGAGAGTTTTAAATTAGTCAGCCCACCTCACCCATTTGGTCTTGCTCGTGTTTCAAATTTTGTATCTAAAGAACCAGCATGGTCAAAAGTAGTTTGAGACAGCAGCGGAGATATAAACGGAAGAAATAAACTTGGCTGCCTGAACTTTTCTCTCATCGGTTTAAATGGTTGAATCCTAGTGTGATAATAATTGGTGCATTTCTTTGCTTTCAAACAATTAATTCATGTTTCTCTCTTTTTCAAAACACATATTTTGAAGCTATTCGGATTTGTTTACGCCTGCTATGTCAGCAAAATGTTTATGGAGGAGGAAGACAGTTGTAAGTATCCAGTTATCACACTGAATAAGTAGGAGTATTGTCCCTGCTTGAAATATTAGGGTGATGCAGAAGTGGCTTGTCACTGGGGCTGCCAAATTTTTAAGAATTCGGTCAGGCATGAGAAGACAGCAAATAATTTTTTCATATTCCAGTTTCTGCTGCTTAAAGGTTGTCCTTCTTTCTCTCTCTCTTTTTTCCCTTTCTTATTATGTGTTTATATAAGTTTATGTGGATCTTAATAGAGGTAGTCCTTGACTTACAACAGTTCATTTAGTGACTGTTCCAAGTTACAATGGCACTGAAAAAAGTGACTTATATGACTGTTTTTCACACTTACAAACATTGCAGCATCCCCATGGTCATGTGATTCAAATTCGGACGCTTGGCAATTGACTCATATTTATGATGGTTGCAGTGTCTTGGGGTCACATGATCCCCTTTTGCGACCTTCTGATGAACAAAGTCAATAGGGAAGCCAGATTCACTTAACAACCCTGCCTGAGCTGGCCGACGTAATAGCCGGGGTGGCGGTTGCGACCCCCAGACTTATGGTCATGGGGGATTTCAACCTGCCATCGGTGGGCGAGGCGTCGGCGGCAGCTCAGGAGTTCTTGGCTTCCATGACGGCCTTGGACTTGACCCAGTTGGTACATGCCCCCACTCACACGGGGGGGACACACACTAGATCTAATTTTTATCTCTGGCCAGTGGCAGAATGATCTGGAAATGGGGGAGGTAGTTATTGAGCCCCTGTCATGGTCAGATCATTCACTCCTGAAGCTGGATTTCCGGACCGCTCCCCCCCGCCGCAGGGAGACGGAACCACAAAGATGGTTCC